>NW_026600215.1:413518-641018 GCF_029448725.1 Salvelinus fontinalis
CTTCCCCTCTCGCCTCTTCCCCTCTCCCCTCTTCCCCTCGCCCCCACGTCCCATCTCCCCTCTCCCCTCTCCCCTCTGCCCCTCTCCCCTCTTCCCCACTACCCCTCTTCCCATCTCTCCCTCTTCCCCTCTCCCCTCTTCCCCTCGTCCCCTCTTCCCCCTCTCCCCTCTTCCTCTCTCCCCTCTCCCCATCTCCCTCTTCCCATCTCCCTCTTCCCTTCCCCTCTTCCCCTCTCCCCTCTTCCCATCTCCCCTCTCCCCATCTCCCTCTCTCCCCTCTCCCCCGTCTTCCCATCGTCCCCTCTTCCCCTCTCCCCTCTTCCCCTCTCCCCTCTTCCCATCTCCCTCTCCCCTCTCCCCTCTTCCCTCTTCCACCTTCCCATCTCCCCTCTCCCATCTCCCTCTCCCCTCTCCCCTCTTCCCATCTCCCTCTTCCCATCTCCCCTCTCCATCTCCCTCTCCCCTCTCCCATCTCCCCTCATCTCCCCTCTTCCCATCTCCTCTCTCCCCTCTTCCCCTCTCCCCTCTTCCCCTCTCCCTCCTCCCCTCTTCCCCTCTCCCTCTTCCCATCTCCCCTCTTCCCATCTCCCTCTTCCCTCTCCCCTCTCCCATCTCCCTCTCCTCCCCTCTCCCCCTCTTCCCTCTTCCCCTCTCCCCTCTCCCCTCTCCCCTCTCCCCTCTTCCCCTCTCCCCTCTTCCCATCTCCCCTCTTCCCTCTTCCCCTCTCTCCACTCATCCCCTCTTCCCCTCTCCCCTCTTCCCCCTCTCCCATCTCCCCTCTCCCCTCTTCCCCTCTTCCCATCTCCCCTCTTCCCTCTTCCCCTCTCCCCTCTTCCCCTCTTCCCATCTCCCCTCTCCCCTCTTCCCCTCTTCCCATCTCCCCTCTTCCCTCTTCCCCTCTCCCCTCTCCCCTCTTCCATCTCCTCTCTCCCCTCTCCCCTCTTCCCCTCTCCCCTCTCCCCTCTCCCCTCTCCCCTCTTCCCCTCTTCCCCTCTCCCCTCTTCCCATCTCCCCTCTTCCCCTCTTCCCCTCTCCCCTCTTCCCCTCTCCCATCTCCCATCTCCCCTCTCCCCTCTTCCCCTCTTCCCATCTCCCATCTCCCCTCTCCCCTCTTCCCCTCTTCCCATCTCCCCTCTTCCCTCTTCCCCTCTTCCCCTCTTCCCATCTCCCCTCTTCCCTCTTCCCTCTCCCCTCTCCCCTCTCCCATCTCCCCTCTCCCCTCTTCCCCTCTCCCCTCTCCCCTCTTCCCCTCTCCCATCTCCCCTCTCCCCTCTCCCCTCTTCCCCTCTCCCCTCTTCCCTCTTCCCCTCTTCCCTCTTCCCCTCTCCCCTCTTCCCCTCTCCCATCTCCCATCTCCCCTCTCTCCCTTCTCCCCTCTCCCCTCTCCCCTCTCCCCTCTTCCCCTCTCCCCTCTTCCCTCTTCCCCTCTTCCCTCTTCCCCTCTCCCCTCTTCCCCTCTCCCCATCTCCCATCTCCCCTCTCCCTTCTCCCATCTCCCCTCTCCCCTCTCCCCTCTTCCCATCTCCCCTCTTCCCTCTTCCCTCTTCCCTCTCCCCTCTCCCATCTCCCCTCTCCCCTCTCCCCTCTTCCCATCTCCCCTCTTCCCCATCTCCCCTCTTCCCATCTTCCCTCTTCCCATCTCCCCTCTTCCCATCTCCCCTCTTCCCATCTCCCTCTTCCCTCTTCCCTCTCCCCTCTTCCCATCTCCCCTCTCCCCTCTTCCCATCTCCCCTCTTCCCCTCTCCCCTCTTCCCCTCTCCCCTCTCCCATCTCCCCTCTCCCATCTCCTCTCTCCCCTCTCCCCTCTTCCCATCTCCCCTCTTCCCATCTCCCCTCTTCCCATCTCCCCTCTCTCCCTCTCCCATCTCCTCTCTCCCCTCTCCCCTCTTCCCATCTCCCTCTCCCCCTCTTCCCATCTCCCCTCTTCCCATCTCCCCTCTTCTCCCATCTCCTCTCTTCCCTCTTCCCCCTCTCCCCTCTTCCCATCTCCCCTCTTCCCATCTCCCCTCTCCCCTCTCCCATCTCCTCTCTTCCCTCTTCCCCTCTCCCCTCTTCCCCATCTCCCCTCTCCCCTCTTCCCCTCTCCCTCCCTCTCCCTCTCTCCTCTTCCCTCTTCCCATCTCCCCTCTTCCCCTCTCCCCTCTTCCCTCTTCCCCTCTCCCCTCTTCCCATCTCCCCTCTCCCCACTCTTTCCCCTCTCCCCTCTTCCCATCTCCCCTCTTCCCCTCTCCCCTCTTCTTCCCTCTTCCCATCTCCCCTCTCCCCTCTCCCATCTCCCTCTCTTCCCTCTTCCCTTCCCTCTCCCCTCTTCCCATCTCCCCTCTCCCCTCTTCCCCTCTCCCCTCTCCCCTCTCCTCCTCTTCCCTCTTCCCATCTCCCCTCTCCCCTCTTCCCCTCTCCCTCTTCCCCTCTCCCCTCTTCCCCTCCTCTCCCCTCTTCCCCTCTCCCCTCTTCCCATCTCCCCTCTTCCCCTCTCCCTCTCTCCCCTCTTCCCATCTCCCCTCTTCCCCTCTCCCCTCTCCCCTCTTCTCCCTCTCCCCTCTCTCCTCTTCCCCTCTTCCCATCTCCCCTCTTCCATCTCCCTCTTCCCTCTTCCCCTCTCCCCTCTTCCTCCATCTCCCCTCTTCCCTCTTCCCCTCTCCCCTCTTCCCATCTCCCCTCTCCCATCTCCCCTCTCCCCTCTTCCCCTCTCCCCTCTCCCCTCTTCCCCTCTCCCCTCTCCCCTCTTCCCATCTCCCCTCTCCCCATCTCCTCTCTCCCCTCTCCCCTCTTCCCATCTCCCCTCTTCCCATCTCCCCTCTCCCATCTCCTCTCTCCCCTCTCCCCTCTTCCCATCTCCCCTCTCCCATCTCCTCTCTTCCCCTCTCCCCTCTTCCCATCTCCCCTCTTCCCATCTCCCCTCTCCCATCTCCTCTCTTCCCTCTTCCCCTCTTCCCATCTCCCCTCTTCCCATCTCCCCTCTCCCTCTCCCCTCTTCCCATCTCCCCTCTTCCCATCTCCCCTCTCCCCTCTCCCATCTCCTCTCTTCCCTCTTCCCCTCTCCCCTCTTCCCATCTCCCCTCTCCCCTCTTCCCCTCTCCCCTCTCCCCTCTCTCCCTCTTCCCTCTTCCCATCTCCCCTCTTCCCCTCTCCCCTCTTCCCTCTTCCCCTCTCCCCTCTTCCCATCTCCCCTCTTCCCATCTCCCCTCTCCCCTCTCCCATCTCTCTCTCCTCTTCCCTCTTCCCCTCTCCCCTCTTCCCATCTCCCCCCTCTCCCCTCTCCCCTCTCTCCCTGCTCCCCTCTTCCCATCTCCCATCTCCCCTCTCCCCTCTCCCTCTTCCCTCTTCCCCTCTTCCCCTCTTCCCTCTCCCTCTCCCCTCTTCCCCTCTCCCCTCTTCCCATCTCCCCTCTCCCATCTCCCCTCTCCCCTCTTCCCCTCTCCCCTCTCCCCTCTTCCCATCTCCCCTCTCCCATCTCCTCTCTCCCCTCTCCCCTCTTCCCATCTCCCCTCTTCCATCTCCCCTCTTCCCATCTCCCCTCTCCCCTCTCCCATCTCCTCTCTTCCCTCTTCCCCTCTCCCCTCTTCCCATCTCCCCTCTCCCCTCTCCCCTCTTCCCATCTCCCCTCTTCCCATCTCCCCTCTCCCCTCTCCCATCTCCTCTCTTCCCTCTTCCCCTCTCCCCTCTTCCCATCTCCCCTCTCCCCTCTTCCCCCTCTCCCCTCTTCCCCTCTCTCCTCTTCCCTCTTCCCATCTCCCCTCTTCCCCTCTCCCCTCTTCCCTCTTCCCCTCTCCCCTCTTCCCATCTCCCCTCTTCCCATCTCCCCCTCTCCCCTCTCCCATCTCCTCTCTTCCTCTTCCCCTCTCCCCTCTTCCCATCTCCCTCTCCCCTCTTCCCCTCTCCCCTCTCCCTCTCTCCCCTCTCCTCTTCCCTCTTCCCATCTCCCCTCTTCCCCTCTCCCCTCTTCCCTCTTCCCCTCTCCCCTCTTCCCATCTCCCCTCTCCCCTCTTCCCATCTCCCCCTCTTCCCATCTCCCTCTCCCATCTCCCCTCTCCCCTCTTCCCCTCTCCCCTCTCCCCTCTTCCCATCTCCCCTCTTCCCATCTCCCTCTCCCCCTCTCTCCCCTCTCCCCTCTTCCCATCTCCCCTCTTCCCATCTCCCTCTCCCCATCTCCTCTCTTCCCTCTCCCCTCTCCCCTCTTCCCACTCTCCTCTTCCCCTCTTCCCCTCTCCTCTCCCCTCTCTCCCCTCTCCCCTCTTCCCTCTTCCCATCTCCCCTCTTCCCATCTCCCCTCTCCCCTCTTCCCCTCTCCCCTCTTCAAATCTCCCCTCTTCCCATCTCCCCTCTTCCCATCTCCCTCTCCCCTCCCCATCTCCCCTCTCCCTCTTCCCCTCTCCCCTCTCCCCTCTTCCCATCTCCCCTCTCCCCTCTTCCCCTCTCCCCTCTCCCCCTCTCCTCTTCCCTCTTCCCATCTCCCCTCTCCCCTCTCCCCCTCTTCCCCTTCTCCCCTCTCCCCTCTTCCCAATCTCCCCTCTCCCCTCTTCCCCTCTCCCCTCTTCCCATCTCCCCTCTTCCCTCTTCCCCTCCTCTCCCTCTTCCCATCTCCCCTCTTCCCTCTTCCCTCTCCCCTCTTCCCATCTCCCCTCTCCCCTCTTCCCCTCTCCCCTCTTCCCCTCTCCCCTCTTCCTCTTCCCCTCTCCCCTCTTCCCATCTCCCCTCTCCCCTCTTCCCCATCTCCCCTCTTCCCCTCTCCCCTCTCCCCTCTTCCCCTCTCCCCTCTCCCCTCTTCCCCTCTCCCCTCTCCCCTCTTCCCATCTCCCCCTCTCCTCTCCCTCTCCCCTCTCCTCTCTCCCCTCTCCCCTCTTCCCATCTCCCCTCTTCCCCTCTCCCCTCTTCCCATCTCCCTCTCCCATCTCCTCTCTCCCCTCTTCCATCTCCCTCTCTCCCCTCTCCCCTCTCCCATCTCCCCTCTTCCCCTCTCCCCTCTTCCCATCTCCCCTCTCCCATCTCCTCTCCCTCTCCCTCTTCCCCTCTCCCCTCTTCCCCTCTCCCCTCTCCCCTCTCCCCTCTTCCCCCCCCTCTTCCCATCTCCCCTCTCCCATCTCCTCTCTCCCCTCTCCTCTCTCCCCTCTCCCCTCTTCCCATCTCCCCTCTCCCATCTCCTCCTCTCTCCCCTCTCCCCTCTTCCCATCTCCCCTCTTCCCCTCTCCCCTCTTCCCATCTCCCCTCTCCCATCTCCTCTCTCCCCTCTCCCTCTTCCCCTCTCCCCTCTTCCCCTCTCCCCTCTCCCTCTTCCCATCTCCCCTCCCATCTCCCTCTCCCCTCTCCCCTCTCCCCTCTCCCCTCTTCCCATCTCCCCTCTCCCATCTCCCTCTCTCCCCTCTCCCCTCTTCCCCTCTCCCCTCTTCCCCTCTCCCCTCTTCCCATCTCCCCTCTCCCATCTCCTCTCTCCCCTCTCCCCTCTTCCCCTCTCCCCTCTTCCCCTCTCCCCTCTTCCCATCTCCCCTCTCCCCTCTCCCCTCTCCCCTCTCCCCTCTCCCCATCTCCCCTCTTCCCATCTCCCCTCTTCCCATCTCCCCTCTTCCCCTCTCCCCTCTTCCCCCTCTCCCCTCTTCCCATCTCCCCTCTCCCATCTCCTCTCTCCCCTCTCCCCTCTTCCCCTCTCCCCCTCTTCCCTCTCCCCTCTTCCCATCTCCCCTCTCCCCTCTCCTCTCTCCCCTCTCCCCTCTTCCCATCTCCCCTCTTCCCCTCTCCCCTCCTCCCATCTCCCCTCTCCCATCTCCTCTCTCCCCTCTCCCCTCTTCCCCTCTTCCCATCTCCCCTCTTCCCATCTCCCCTCTCCCCTCTCCCTCTCCCCTCTCCCCTCTTCCCATCTCCCCTCTTCCCATCTCCTCTTCCCCTCTCCCCTCTTCCCATCTCCCTCTTCCCATCTCCCTCTTCCCCTCTTCCCCTCTCCCCTCTCCCCTCTCCCCCCTCCCCTCTTCCCCTCTTCCCTCTTCCCATCTCCCCTCTTCCCATCTCCCCTCTTCCCATCTCCCCTCTTCCCATCTCCTCTCTCCCCTCTCCCCTCTTCCCCTCTCCCCTCTCCCCTCTTCCCCTCTCCCCTCTTCCCATCTCCCCTCTTCCCCTCTCCCCTCTTCCCCTCTCCCCTCTTCCCCTCTCCCCTCTTCCCCTCTCCTCTCTCCCCATCTCCCTCTTCCCATCTCCCTCTTCCCCTCTCCCCTCTTCCCATCTCCCCTCTTCCCATCTCCTCTCTCCCCATCTCCCCTCTTCCCATCTCCCCTCTTCCCCTCTCCCCTCTTCCCATCTCCCCTCTTCCCCTCTCCCCTCTTCCCCTCTTCCCCTCTTCCCCTCTCCTCTCTCCCCATCTCCCTCTCCCATCTCCCCTCTTCCCCTCTCCCCTCTTCCCATCTCCCCTCTTCCCATCTCCCCTCTTCCCATCTCCCCTCTTCCCCTCTCCCTCTTCCCCTCTCCCCTCTTCCCCTCTCCTCTCTCCCCATCTCCCCTCTTCCCATCTCCCCTCTTCCCCTCTCCCCCTCTTCCCCTCTCCCCTCTTCCCCTCTCCCCTCTTCCCCTCTCCTCTCTTCCCCCATCTCCCCTCTCCCATCTCCCCTCTTCCCATCTCCCCTCTTCCCATCTCCCCTCTTCCCCTCTCCCCTCTTCCCCTCTCCCCTCTCCCCTCTCCCCTCTTCCCCTCTCCCCTCTTCCCCTCTCCTCTCTCCCCATCTCCCCTCTTCCCATCTCCCCTCTTCCCATCTCCCCTCTTCCCCTCTCCCCTCTTCCCATCTCCCCTCTTCCCATCTCCCCTCTTCCCCTCTCCCCTCTTCCCATCTCCTCTCTCCCCTCTCCCCTCTCCCATCTCCCCTCTTCCCATCTCCCCTCTCCCATCTCCCCTCTCCCCTCTCCCATCTCCCTCTTCCCTCTTCCCTCTCCCCTCTTCCCATCTCCCCTCTCCCCTCTTCCCCTCTCCCCTCTCCCCTCTCTCCTCTTCCCATCTCCCCTCTTCCCCTCTCCCCTCTTCCCTCTTCCCCTCTCCCCTCTTCCCATCTCCCCTCTCCCCTCTTCCCCTCTCCCCTCTCCCCTCTCTCCTCTTCCCATCTCCCCTCTTCCCCTCTCCCCTCTTCCCTCTTCCCCTCTCCCCTCTTCCCATCTCCCCTCTCCCCTCTTCCCCTCTCCCCTCTTCCCATCTCCCCTCTCCCATCTCCCCTCTCCCCTCTTCCCCTCTCCCCTCTCCCCTCTTCCCCTCTCCCCTCTTCCCATCTCCCCTCTCCCCTCTCCCCTCTTCCCCTCTCCCCTCTTCCCATCTCCCATCTCCCCTCTCCCCTCTTCCCATCTCCCCTCTCCCCTCTTCCCATCTCCCCTCTTCCCATCTCCCCTCTCCCATCTCCTCTCTTCCCTCTCCCCCTCTCCCCTCTTCCCATCTCCCCTCTTCCCATCTCCCCTCTCCCCTCTCCCCATCTCCTCTCTTCCCTCTTCCCCTCTCCCCTCTTCCCATCTCCTCCCCTCTCCCCTCTTCCCCTCTCCCCCTCTCCCCTCTCTCCTCTTCCCTCTTCCCATCTCCCCTCTTCCCCTCTCCCCTCTTCCCTCTTCCCCTCTCCCCTCTTCCCATCTCCCCTCTCCCCTCTTCCCCTCTCCCCTCTTCCCATCTCCCCTCTCCCATCTCCCCTCTCCCCTCTTCCCATCTCCCCTCTCCCCTCTCTCCTCTTCCCCTCTTCCCATCTCCCCTCTTCCCCTCTCCCCTCTTCCCTCTTCCCCTCTCCCTCCCCTCTTCCCATCTCCCCTCTCCCCTCTTCCCCTCTCCCCTCTTCCCATCTCCCCTCTCCCCTCTCCCATCTCCCCTCTCCCTCTTCCCCTCTCCCCTCTCCCCTCTCCCCTCTTCCCATCTCCCCTCTCCCATCTCCCCTCTCCCCTCTCCCCTCTTCCCATCTCCCCTCTTCCCATCTCCCCTCTCCCCTCTTCCCATCTTCCCTCTTCCCCTCTCTCCTCTTCCCTCTTCCCCTCTCCCCTCTTCCCATCTCCCTCTCCCCTCTTCCCCTCTCCCCTCTCCCTCTCTCCTCTTCCCATCTCCCCTCTTCCCCTCTCCCCTCTTCCCTCTTCCCCTCTCCCCTCTTCCCATCTCCCCTCTCCCCTCTTCCCCTCTCCCCTCTCCCCTCTCTCCTCTTCCCATCTCCCCTCTTCCCCTCTCCCCTCTTCCCTCTTCCCCTCTCCCCTCTTCCCATCTCCCCTCTCCCCTCTTCCCCTCTCCCCTCTTCCCATCTCCCCTCTCCCATCTCCCCTCTCCCCTCTTCCCCTCTTCCCCTCTCCCCTCTTCCCCTCTCCCCTCTTCCCATCTCCCCTCTCCCCTCTCCCCTCTTCCCCTCTCCCCTCTCCCATCTCCCATCTCCCCTCTCCCCTCTTCCCATCTCCCCTCTCCCCTCTTCCCATCTCCCCTCTTCCCATCTCCCCTCTCCCATCTCCTCTCTTCCCTCTTCCCCTCTCCCCTCTTCCCATCTCCCCTCTTCCCATCTCCCCTCTCCCCTCTCCCATCTCCTCTCTTCCCTCTTCCCCTCTCCCCTCTTCCCATCTCCCCTCTCCCCTCTTCCCCTCTCCCCTCTCCCCTCTCTCCTCTTCCCTCTTCCCATCTCCCCTCTTCCCCTCTCCCCTCTTCCCTCTTCCCCTCTCCCCTCTTCCCATCTCCCCTCTCCCCTCTTCCCCTCTCCCCTCTTCCCATCTCCCCTCTCCCATCTCCCCTCTCCCCTCTTCCCATCTCCCCTCTCCCCTCTCTCCTCTTCCCTCTTCCCATCTCCCCTCTTCCCCTCTCCCCTCTTCCCTCTTCCCCTCTCCCCTCTTCCCATCTCCCCTCTCCCCTCTTCCCCTCTCCCCTCTTCCCATCTCCCCTCTCCCCTCTCCCATCTCCCCTCTCCCCTCTTCCCCTCTCCCCTCTCCCCTCTCCCCTCTTCCCATCTCCCCTCTTCCCTCTTCCCCTCTCCCCTCTTCCCATCTCCCCTCTCCCCTCTTCCCCTCTCCCCTCTTCCCATCTCCCCTCTCCCATCTCCCCTCTCCCCTCTTCCCATCTCCCCTCTCCCCTCTCTCCTCTTCCCTCTTCCCATCTCCCCTCTTCCCCTCTCTCCTCTTCCCTCTTCCCCTCTCCCCTCTTCCCATCTCCCCTCTCCCCTCTTCCCCTCTCCCCTCTTCCCATCTCCCCTCTCCCATCTCCCCTCTCCCCTCTTCCCATCTCCCCTCTCCCCTCTTCCCATCTCCCCTCTTCCCATCTCCCCTCTCCCATCTCCCCTCTCCCCTCTCCCCTCTTCCCATCTCCCCTCTTCCCATCTCCCCTCTCCCCTCTTCCCATCTTCCCTCTTCCCCTCTCTCCTCTTCCCTCTTCCCCTCTCCCCTCTTCCCATCTCCCCTCTCCCCTCTTCCCCTCTCCCCTCTTCCCATCTCCCCTCTCCCATCTCCCCTCTCCCCTCTTCCCATCTCCCCTCTCCCCTCTTCCCATCTCCCCTCTTCCCATCTCCCCTCTCCCATCTCCTCTCTCCCCTCTCCCCTCTTCCCATCTCCCCTCTTCCCATCTCCCCTCTTCCCCTCTCTCCTCTTCCCTCTTCCCCTCTCCCCTCTTCCCATCTCCCCTCTCCCCTCTTCCCCTCTCCCCTCTTCCCATCTCCCCTCTCCCATCTCCCCTCTCCCCTCTTCCCATCTCCTCTCTTCCCTCTTCCCCTCTCCCCTCTTCCCATCTCCCCTCTTCCCATCTCCCCTCTCCCCTCTCCCATCTCCTCTCTTCCCTCTTCCCCTCTCCCCTCTTCCCATCTCCCCTCTCCCCTCTTCCCCTCTCCCCTCTCCCCTCTTCCCCTCTCCCCTCTTCCCCTCTCCCCTCTTCCCATCTCCCCTCTTCCCATCTCCCCTCTCCCCTCTCCCATCTCCTCTCTTCCCTCTTCCCCTCTCCCCTCTTCCCATCTCCCCTCTCCCCTCTCCCCTCTCCCCCTCTTCCCATCTCCCCTCTTCCCATCTCCCCTCTCCCCTCTTCCCCTCTCCCCTCTCCCCTCTTCCCCTCTCCCCTCTTCCCCTCTCCCCTCTCCCCTCTCCCCTCTCCCATCTCCTCTCTCCCCTCTCCCCTCTTCCCATCTCCCCTCTTCCCATCTCCCCTCTCCCCTCTCCCATCTCCTCTCTTCCCTCTTCCCCTCTCCCCTCTTCCCATCTCCCCTCTCCCCTCTTCCCCTCTCCCCTCTCCCCTCTTCCCCTCTTCCCTCTCCCCTCTCCCCCTCTTCCCCTCTCCCCTCTTCCCCTCTCCCCTCTTCCCCTCTCCCCTCTTCCCCTCTCCCCTCTTCCCCTCTCCCATCTCCCCTCTCCCCTCTTCCCCTCTCCTCTCTTCCCTCTTCCCCTCTCCCCTCTCCCCTCTTCCCTCTCCCCTCTCCCCTCTTCCCCTCTCCCCTCTTCCCCTCTCCCCTCTTCCCCTCTCCCCTCTTCCCCTCTCCCCTCTTCCCCTCTCCCCTCTTCCCCTCTCCCCTCTCCCCTCTTCCCATCTCCCCTCTCCCCTCTTCCCATCTCCCCTCTTCCCCTCTCCCCTCTTCCCATCTCCCCTCTCCCCTCCCCCCTCTCCCCTCTTCCCCTCTCCCCTCTCCCCTCTTCCCATCTCCCCTCTTCCTCTCTCCCCTCTTCCCATCTCCCCTCTCCCCTCTCCCCTCTCCCCTCTTCCCATCTCCCCTCTTCCCCTCTCCCCTCTCCCCTCTTCCCATCTCCCCTCTTCCTCTCTCCCCTCTTCCCATCTCCCCTCTCCCCTCTCCCCTCTTCCCCTCTCCCCTCTCCCCTCTTCCCATCTCCCCTCTCCCCTCTCCCCTCTTCCCATCTCCCCTCTCCCCTCTCCCCTCTCCTCTCTCCCATCTCCTCTCTCCCCTCTCCCCTCTTCCCATCTCCTCTCTCCCCTCTTCCCATCTCCCCTCTCCCCTCTCCCCTCTCCCCTCTTCCTCTCTCCCCTCTTCCCATCTCCCCTCTCCCCTCTCCCCTCTTCCCCTCTCCCCTCTCCCCTCTTCCTCTCTCCCCTCTTCCCATCTCCCCTCTCCCCTCTCCCCTCTTCCCCTCTCCCATCTCCCCTCTTCCTCTCTCCCCTCTTCCCATCTCCCCTCTCCCCTCTTCCTCTCTCCCCTATTCCCATCTCCCCTCTCCCCTCTCCCCTCTTCCCCTCTCCCCTCTCCCCTCTTCCCATCTCCCCTCTTCCTCTCTCCCCTCTTCCCATCTCCTCTCTCCCCTCTTCCCATCTCCCCTCTCCCCTCTCCCCTCTTCCCATCTCCCCTCTTCCCATCTCCTCTCTTCCCATCTCCTCTCTCCCCTCTTCCCATCTCCCCTCTCCCCTCTCCCCTCTTCCCCTCTCCCCTCTCCCCTCTTCCCATCTCCCCTCTTCCTCTCTCCCCTCTTCCCATCTCCTCTCTCCCCTCTTCCCATCTCCCCTCTCCCCTCTTCCCCTCTTCCCATCTCCCCTCTTCCCATCTCCCCTCTTCCCCTCTCCCCTCTTCCCCTCTCCCCTCTTCCCATCTCCCCTCTTCCTCTCTCCCCTCTTCCCATCTCCTCTCTCCCCTCTTCCCATCTCCCCTCTCCCCTCTTCCCATCTCCCCTCTTCCCCTCTCCCCTCTTCCCATCTCCCCTCTTCCCATCTCCCCTCTTCCCATCTCCCCTCTTCCCCTCTCCCCTCTTCCCATCTCCCCTCTTCCTCTCTCCCCTCTTCCCATCTCCTCTCTCCCCTCTTCCCATCTCCCCTCTCCCCTCTTCCCATCTCCCCTCTTCCCATCTCCCCTCTTCCCATCTCCCCTCTTCCCATCTCCCCTCTTCCCATCTCCCCTCTTCCCATCTCCCCTCTTCCCTCTTCCTCTCTCCCCTCTTCCCATCTCCCCTCTCCCCTCTTCCCATCTCCCCTCTTCCCATCTCCCCTCTTCCCATCTCCCCTCTCCCCTCTTCCCCTCTCCCCTCTTCCCCTCTCCCCTCTTCCCATCTCCCCTCACCCCTCTTCCCATCTCCCCTCTTCCCATCTCCCCTCTTCCCATCTCCCATCTCCCCTCTCCCCTCTCCCCTCTTCCCATCTCCTCTCTTCCCATCTCCCCTCTCCCCTCTCCCCTCTTCCCCTCTCCCCTCTCCCCTCTTCCCCTCTCCCCTCTCCCCTCTCCCCTCTCCCCTCTTCCCCTCTTCCCTCTCCCCTCTCCCCTCTTCCCCTCTCCCCTCTCCCCTCTTCCCCTCTCCCCTCTCCCCTCTCCCCTCTTCCCCTCTCCCCTCTCCCCTCTCCCCTCTCCCCTCTTCCCCTCTCCCCTCTCCCCTCTCCCCTCTCCCCTCTTCCCCTCTCCCCTCTTCCCTCTTCCCTCTTCCCCTCTCCCCTCTCCCCTCTCCCCTCTCCCCTCTCTCCTCTTCCCTCTCCCCTCTCCCCTCTTCCTCTCTCCCCTCTCCCCTCTCCCCTCTTCCCCTTCTCCCATCTCCCCTCTCCCCTCTTCCCCTCTCCCCTCTCCCCTCTCCCCTCTTCCCCTCTCCCCTCTTCCCTCTTCCCTCTTCCCTCTTCCCTTCTCCCCTCTCCCCTCTTCCCTCTTCCCCTCTCCCCTCTTCCCATCTCCTCTCTTCCCCTCTCCCATCTCCCCTCTCCCATCTCCCCTCTCCCATCTCCTCTCTTCCCCTCCCCCCTCTTCCCCTTCTCCCCTCTCCCTTGTCCCCACTCGGGCAGAAAGGTGGAAACTAAAAGGAGCATCCGATCAGTGAGGATGCTCTGCTTGACAGGGGCTCAATGACTCAAGGTCACAGCATTTAACAGACAAAGACAATAGGCTTATCTAACTACCTTCCTCTGTTCTCCCATCACCAGCGATGCCGGTCACAGCCCCTGGGTGACAGCTCCTCGATTTATGTTAATCACTAGGCTCTGTTGTTCAAATCACTAACCTTGCTATGGTTAAATGTGTCGGACCAGAACCTGATGTTAAGGACAAAAGAAACTCGGAGAAGATGACATGACCTTTCTCTCCCGTTTGTTTTATATTTACCTTTATGAGAGGAACCTACTTTAGTGGAACGCACTGACTATAAAGCGTAATTCAGAGTCCACAGACGCAGAGTCACGATAGTCTGGTGTCCCAATGTGACATAGCTAGGCGGCTCTGAGACCTCCATCCGCCCGAACACGCACCTCGCCAACATTCCCAACCAATGCGGCTCCGCGGACGCGTCCTCTTATCATTTGAATGTGTTGACAGTTGGAGAAACGTGACTTGAGTCACGCGGAGGATTCAAACATATGAAAACCAGTGGTTGGATATTCTAGAACACTGCAGTGTGTACAGGTATACGTTGTGGACTCTGATAGGCCCGTTGGATATTCTAGAACACTGCAGTGTGTACAGGTATACGTTGTGGACTCTGATAGGCCCGTTGGATATTCTAGAACACTGCAGTGTGTACAGGTATACGTTGTGGACTCTGATAGACCCGTTGGATATTCTAGAACACTGCAGTGTGTACAGGTATACGGTGTGGACTCTGATTGACCCGTTGGATATTCTAGAACACTGCAGTGTGTACAGGTATACGTTATGGACTCTGATAGGCCCGTTGGATATTCTAGAACACTGTAGTGTGTACAGGTATACGTTGTGGACTCTGATAGGCCCGTTGGATATTCTAGAACACTGCAGTGTGTACAGGTATACGTTGTGGACTCTGATAGACCTGTAAGTCTCTCTGGATGGGAGTGTCTGCTAAATGACCAAAACATGAACATTTACAGCAGTCATACTGAATCAACAGTACAGATACTGTGCTTTCAGAGAGTATTAATACCTTTATACTTTTTCCACATTTTGTTGTGTTTCAGCATGAATTTAATGGTCTGGTATATGACTAGAGATATACTGTGTATTAAATGTCTGGTATATGACTAGAGATATACTGTATTTTAAAGGTCTGGTGTATGACTAGAGATATACTGTATTTTAAAGGTCTGGTGTATGACTAGAGATATACTGTATTTTAAAGGTCTGGTGTATGCCAAAGAGAATAGACAGGAGGCATGTCAAACTCCCCTCCAACACTAGCTGACAGGCTGCAGGTCTCTCTGGAGAAGCCTTTCTTAGCCAACCAATTTGATGGTAGCTTTCTGTAACCAGCCAACAGAACTGTACTAAGCCAGGCCTTTCCAGTGCTTTCCAGAGACAAGGAAAACGACTGTTTACTGTGTCTGAGGATGTGATCAGGCCTTTCCAGTGCTTTCCAGAGACAGACACAGTAGTTTTCTTTGAGGATGTGATCTTTTTTCTCTCACTGTAACAATCATTTTTGGTTACAAACATTATATCATGTGATACTGTATTTACATTTTTTGAAATGTAACCTTTATTTAACCTTTATTTAACTAGGCAAGTCAGTTAAGAACAAATTAGTATTTACAATGACAGTCTAGGAACTGTGGGTTAACTGCCTTGTTCAGGGGTAGAATGACAGACTTTTACCTTGCCAGCTCGGGGATTCAATCCAGCAACCTTTCGGTTACTAGCACAACGCTCTAACCACTAGGCTACCTGTCACCCCTACACTTTAACCACTAGGCTACCTGCCTCCTCTAACCACTAGGCTACCTGCCTCCTCTAACCACTAGGCTACCTGCCTCCTCTAACCACTAGGCTACCTGCCTCCTCTAACCACTAGGCTACCTGCCTCCTCTAACCACTAGGCTACCTGCCTCCTCTAACCACTAGGCTACCTGCCTCCTCTAACCACTAGGCTACCTGCCTCCTCTAACCACTAGGCTACCTGCCTCCTCTAACCACTAGGCTACCTGCCTCCTCTAACCACTAGGCTACCTGCCTCCTCTAACCACTAGGCTACCTGCCTCCTCTAACCACTAGACTACCTGCCTCCTCTAACCACTAGGCTACCTGCCTCCTCTAACCACTAGGCTACCTGCCTCCTCTAACCACTAGGCTACCTGCCTCCTCTAACCACTAGACTACCTACCTCCTCTACACTCTACACTCTAACCACTAGGCTACCTGCCTCCTCTAACCACTAGGCTACCTGCCTCCTCTAACCACTAGGCTACCTGCATCCTCTAACCACTAGGCTACCTACCTCCTCTACACTCTACACTCTAACCACTAGGCTACCTGCTGCCCCAAGTCCTGTTTTGAGGCAGGGGGTCTTTTTGAACAGGACTTCTTCAGGCGAGACAAAAAAGGAGGAAAATTTCCCCCAAATTTAAACACAATACAGCAGCATACCTTCATCTCTCCGGACCTTCATCTCTCCGGACCTTCAGCTGTCCAGACCTTCAGCTGTCCAGACCTTCAGCTGTCCAGACCGTCAGCTCTCCAGATATTCACCTGTCCAGACCTTCAGCTCTCCAGACCTTCAGCTCTCCAGACCTTCAGCTGTCCTGACCTTTAGCTGTCCTGACCTTCAGCTCTCCAGACCTTCAGCTCTCCAGACCTTCAGCTCTCCAGACCATCAGCTCTCCAGACCATCAGCTCTCCAGACCTTCAGCTCTCCAGACCTTCAGCTCTCCAGACCTTCAGCTCTCCAGACCTTCAGCTCTCCAGACCTTCAGCTGTCCAGACCTACAACTGTCCAGACCTTCAGCTCTCCTGACCTTCCGCTGTCCTGACCTTCAGCTGTACAGACCTTCCGCTGTCCAGACCTTCAGCTCTCCTGACCTTCCGCTGTCCAGACCTTCAGCTCTCCAGACCTTCCGCTGTCCTGACCTTTAGCTGTCCTGACCTTCAGCTGTCCAGACCGTCAGCTCTCCAGATATTCACCTGTCCAGACCTTCAGCTCTCCAGACCTTCAGCTCTCCAGACCTTCAGCTGTCCTGACCTTTAGCTGTCCTGACCTTCAGCTCTCCAGACCTTCAGCTCTCCAGACCTTCAGCTCTCCAGACCATCAGCTCTCCAGACCATCAGCTCTCCAGACCTTCAGCTCTCCAGACCTTCAGCTCTCCAGACCTTCAGCTGTCCAGACCTACAACTGTCCAGACCTTCAGCTCTCCTGACCTTCCGCTGTCCTGACCTTCAGCTGTACAGACCTTCCGCTGTCCAGACCTTCAGCTCTCCAGACCTTCCGCTGTCCTGACCTTCAGCTCTCCAGACCTTCAGCTCTCCAGACCTTCAGCTTTCCAGACCTTCAGCTCTCCAGACCTTCAGCTCTCCAGACCTTCCGCTGTCCTGACCTTCAGCTCTCCAGACCTTCAGCTGTCCAGACCTTCAGCTCTCCAGATCTTCAGCTGTCCAGATCTTCAGCTCTCCAGACCTTCAGCTGTCCAGACCTTCAGCTGTCCTGACCTTCAGCTGTCCTGACCTTCAGCTCTCCAGACCTTCAGCTCTCCAGACCTTCAGCTTTCCAGACCATCAGCTCTCCAGACCTTCAGCTGTCCAGACCTTCAGCTGTCCAGACCTTCAGCTGTCCAGACCTTCAGCTGTCCTGATCTTCTGCTCTCCAGACCTTCAGCTGTCCAGACCTTCAGCTGTCCTGACCTTCAGCTGTCCTGACCTTCAGCTCTCCAGACCTTCAGCTCTCCAGACCTTCAGCTTTCCAGACCATCAGCTCTCCAGACCTTCAGCTGTCCAGACCTTCAGCTGTCCAGACCTTCAGCTGTCCTGATCTTCTGCTCTCTAGGCCTTCAGCTGTCCAGGCCGTTGAAGAACCCATTTTGGTTCCAGATTCTACATGGAAGAACCCATTTTGGTTCCAGGCTCTACATTGAAGAACCCATTTTGGTTCCAGGTTCTACCTTGAAGAACCCATTTTGGTTCCTGGTTCAACATTGAAGAACCCATTTTGGTTCCAGGTTCTACATGGAACCTAAAAGGGTTCTACCTAAAATGGTTCCAATGGGTTCTTCAAGGTAGAACTTTTATAAGCCTTTTTTCTAAGAGTTTAGAGATCTCTCTCTGTGCTCCTCTAGATCTCTAGCTCTCTCTCTGTGCTTCTCTAGATCTCTAGCTCTCTCTCTGTGCTCCTCTAGATCTCTAGCTCTCTCTCTGTGCTCCTATAGATCTCTAGCTCTCTCTCTGTGCTCCTTTAGATCTCTATCTCTCTGTGCTCCTCTAGATCTCTAGCTCTCTCTCTGTGCTCCTCTAGATCTCTAGCTCTCTCTCTGTGCTCCTGTAGATCTCTAGCTCTCTCTCTGTGCTCCTCTAGATCTCTAGCTCTCTCTCTGTGCTCCTCTAGCTCTCTCTGTGCTCCTCTAGATCTCTAGCTCTCTCTCTGTGCTCCTCTATATCTCTAGCCTTCTCCCTGTGCTCCACTAGCTCTCTCCCTGTGCTCCTCTAGATCTCTCTCTGTGCTCCTCTAGCTCTCTCCCTGTGCTCCTCTAGCTCTCTCCCTGTGCTCCTCTAGCTCTCTCCCTGTGCTCCTCTAGCTCTCTCTGTGCTCCTTTAGATCTCTAGCTCTCTCTCTGTGCTCCTCTATATCTCTAGCCTTCTCCCTGTGCTCCTCTAGCTCTCTCCCTGTGCTCCTCTAGATCCCTCTCTGTGCTCCTCTAGATCTCCCTGTGCTCCTCTAGCTCTCTCTCTGTGCTCCTCTAGATCTCTCTCTGTGCTCCTCTAGCTCTCTCCCTGTGCTCCTCTAGCTCTCTCCCTGTGCTCCTCTAGCTCTCTCCCTGTGCTCCTCTAGCTCTCCCTGTGCTCCTCTAGCTCTCTCTCTGTGCTCCTCTAGCTCTGTGTGTTTATTTGTTGGTCTGTGGCTTTATTTTTGTATCGTGTTCCATTAGTTTTAGGCAGAATAACAGTGATATACTTCTTTACATTGGTATTATGTCAAACATGTACATGTACAGTGCCTTCAGAAAGTATTCCTACCCCTTGATCTATTCCACATGTTGTTGTGTTTCAGCCTGAATTCAACCGTTTTACTCACCTTTCTACACATAATGACAAAGTGACAACATGTTCATTAACTGTTTTGTGATTTTATTGAAATAAATAAATAAATATCGAATTTACATAGTATTCACACCCCTGAATCAATACATGTTAGAATCCCCTTTGGCAGCGATTTATAGCTCTTTCTGGATAAGTCTCTAAGAGCTGGGAGTCTTTCTGGATAAGTCTCTAAGACCTGGGAGTCTTTCTGGATAAGTCTCTAAGAGCTGCGAGTCTTTCTGGATAAGTCTCTAAGAGCTGGGAATCTTTCTGGATAAGTCTCTAAGAGCTGGGAGTCTTTCTGGGTAAGTCTCTAAGAGTTGGGAGTCTTTCTGGATAAGTCTCTAAGAGCTGGGTGTCTTTCTGGATAAGTCTCTAAGAGCTGGGAATCTTTCTGGATAAGTCTCTAAGAGCTGGGAGTCTTTCTGGATAAGTCTCTAAGAGCTGGACGTCTTTCTGGGTAAGTCTCTAAGAGCTGGGAGTCTTTCTGGGTAAGTCTCTAAGAGCTGGGAGTCTTTCTGGATAAGTCTCTAAGAGCTGGGAGTCTTTCTGGATAAGTCTCTAAGAGCTGGGAGTCTTTCTGGATAAGTCTCTAAGAGCTAGGAGTCTTTCTGGGCAAGTCTCTAAGAGCTGGGAGTCTTTCTGGATAAGTCTCTAAGAGCTGGGAGTCTTTCTGGGTAAGTCTCTAAGAGCTGGGAGTCTTTCTGGGTAAGTCTCTAAGAGCTGGGAGTCTTTCTGGATAAGTCTCTAAGAGCTGGGAGTCTTTCTGAGTAAGTCTCTAAGAGCTTTCCACACCTGGATTGTACAATATTTGCCCATTATTTTTTTCAATCTTCTTTAAGCTGTGTCAAATTGGTTGTTGATCAACTCCAGTGTAGACTTGGCATTGTGTTTGAGGTTCTTGTCCTGCTGAAAGGTGAATTCATTTCACAGTGTCTGGTGTAAAGCAGACTGAACCAGGTATTCCTCTAGGATATGGCCTGTGCTTAGCTCCATTTCGTTATTTTTTTTATCCTGAAAATCTCCCCAGTCCTTAACGATTACAAGTATACCCATAACATGACGCAGCCACCACTATGCCTGAAAATATGGAAAGTAATACTCAGTAATATGTTGTATTTGATTTGCCACAAACATAACATCATATTTTGTAGTATTACTTTAGTGCCTTGTTGCAAACAGGATGTATGTTTTGGAATATCTATATTATGTACAGCAGTGGTCACCTTTTCTGAGTCATTCTCACTCTGAGTCCAAATGCAAGCTGAGATCTACCTAAAAAACATGACAGAAAAAAACCTTTGCAACATTAACCAATTAAAACCAGTTCTGTAGCAATGAGGTTTGTGCAGTAAGGCTGTAGGCCCACTACGTTATAACTGCATATTGGAATTGCCCTGCCAAAAATGTTTTATTAGTAAAAAGAAAATGTAGGTACATGATCACACTGGTAATAGATAAAAAATTTTTTTACTGGACTGATGGCCTGCTTCTGATGGTCAGGCTGAGGGGAGGGAGCAACGGTGAGGCTGCCTCTCACCCGACTCACCGTCCCTCCGCTCTCCCTCCCTTCGTTGAGGAAAGGAGACACAGTCTTCCAGCTGATGGTGAAACTCAAGTTGACCTGCATTATTTCTGCCTCATGCACCAAGTCATGTTACCACTAATAATAACACTGCTTATTGGAACACGTTGTTATACTGGTTCATTGCGGCTGCAGTGCTGGCAGCACGAGTGGATCATCATAGTGTTGACAGTACTGGCAGCACGAGTGGATCATCATAGTGTTGACAGTACTGGCAGCACGAGTGGATCATCATAGTGTTGACAGTGCTGGC
Source organism: Salvelinus fontinalis (assembly GCF_029448725.1). Lineage (NCBI taxonomy): Eukaryota > Metazoa > Chordata > Actinopteri > Salmoniformes > Salmonidae > Salvelinus > Salvelinus fontinalis. Next base: position 433,191 of record NW_026600215.1, read on the forward strand.
AGCACGAGTGGATCATCATAGTGTTGACAGTGCTGGCAGCACGAGTGGATCATCATAGTGTTGACAGTACTGGCAGCACGAGTGGATCATCAAAGTGTTGACAGTGCTGGCAGCACGAGTGGATCATCATAGTGTTGACAGTACTGGCAGCACGAGTGGATCATCAAAGTGTTGACAGTACTGGCAGCACGAGTGGATCATCAAAGTGTTGACAGTGCTGGCAGCACGAGTGGATTATCAAAGTGTTGACAGTACTGGCAGCACGAGTGGATCATCATAGTGTTGACAGTGTGCTGAAGAACAACATGAACTGGCTCATAAAAACTACAGCTCTTTGCTGCATTCGTTGAGTCTCTCTATAGTCATTGTTTTAAATGTTTGGAAATCTCACAGTATGTAATGGTAGTCCTCCTCCTCTTCAACCGAAAAGGAGGAGTAGTGATTGAACCAAGGCGCAGCGGGTTGTGAATACATAATTTAATAAAGACACGACAAAACAATGAAGACAGAAAACGACCTATACTTGAATAAACTACAAAATAACAAAACCGAAATGTATAGACAGACCCGAACAAATACGAACTTACAAATAACGCGAAGAATGCACGAACAGGGAAAATAGACTACACAAAAGAACGATGAACAAACAAACTGAACAGTCCCGTATGGTGCGACAAACACTGACACAGGAGACAACCACCCACAACGAACACTGTGAAACAACCTACCTAAATATGACTCTCAATTAGAGGAAAACGCCAAACACCTGCCTCTAATTAAGAGCCATACCAGGCAACCCTTAAACCAACATAGAAACAGAAAACATAGAATGCCCACCCAAACTCACGTCCTGACCAACTAACACATACAACAAACTAACAGAAATAGGTCAGGAACGTGACACAGTATCAACTTGCTGTGCTTTCGAGGCTTCTTTTTAGTCTTTGGCTCGAGGAAACTGTAGAGATCTGATTGGCCGGTGGTAGGCCTATAGGTGTACTTGATTTGCTCTCTTGGCATGCGGTTTACGCTGATTTCTATGCCTTGGAGATCGACTAGGAATACCTTGGAGATCGACTAGGAATGCCTTGGAGATCGACTAGGAATACCTTGGAGATCGACTAGGAATACCTTGGAGATCGACTAGGAATGCCTGGGAGATCGACTAGGAATACCTGGGAGATCGACTAGGAATACCTGGGAGATCGACTAGGAATACCTTGGAGATCGATCAGGAGTACCTTGGAGATCGACTAGGAATACCTTGGAGATCGACTAGGAATACCTTGGAGATCGACTAGGAATACCTTGGAGATCGACTAGGAATGCCTTGGAGATCGACTAGGAATGCCTTGGAGATCGACTAGGAATGCCTTGGAGATCGACTAGGAATGCCTTGGAGATCGACTAGGAATACCTGGGAGATCGACTAGGAATACCTTGGAGATCGATCAGGAATACCTTGGAGATCGACTAGGAATACCTTGGAGATCGATCAGGAATACCTTGGAGATCGACTAGGAATACCTGGGAGATCAACTAGGAATACCTGGGAGATCGACTAGGAATACCTGGGAGATCGACTAGGAATACCTGGGAGATCGACTAGGAATGCCTTGGAGATCGACTAGGAATACCTGGGAGATCGACTAGGAATGCCTTGGAGATCGACTAGGAATGCCTTGGAGATCGACTAGGAATGCCTTGGAGATCGACTAGGAATACCTTGGAGATCGACTAGGAATGCCTTGGAGATCGACTAGGAATACCTTGGAGATCGACTAGGAATACCTTGGAGATCGACTAGGAATACCTTGGAGATCGACTAGGAATACCTTTTTCGATCGACTAGGAATACCTTGGAGATCGACTAGGAATACCTTGGAGATCGACTAGGAATACCTTGGAGATCGACTAGGAATACCTTGGAGATCGACTAGGAATACCTGGGAGATCGACTAGGAATACCTGGGAGATCGACTAGGAATACCTGGGAGATCGACTAGGAATACCTTGGAGATCGACTAGGAATACCTTGGAGATCGACTAGGAATACCTGGGAGATCGACTAGGAATACCTGGGAGATCGACTAGGAATGCCTTGGAGATCGACGAGGAATACCTGGGAGATCGACTAGGAATGCCTTGGAGATCGACTAGGAATACCTTGGAGATCGACTAGGAATGCCTTGGAGATCGACTAGGAATACCTGGGAGATCGACTAGGAATACCTGGGAGATCGACCAGGAATGCCTTGGAGATCGACCAGGAATACCTGGGAGATCGACTAGGAATGCCTTGGAGATGGATCAGGAATGCCTTGGAGATCGACTAGGAATACCTGGGAGATCGACTAGGAATACCTGGGAGATCGACTAGGAATACCTGGGAGATCGACTAGGAATACCTTGGAGATCGACTAGGAATGCCTTGGAGATCGACTAGTAATACCTTGGAGATCGACTAGGAATACCTTGGAGATCGACTAGGAATACCTGGGAGATCGACTAAGAATACCTGGGAGATCGACTAGGAATACCTTGGAGATCGACTAGGAATACCTTGGAGATCGACTAGGAATACCTTGGAGATCGACTAGGAATGCCTTGGAGATCGACTAGGAATACCTTGGAGATCGACTAGGAATACCTTGGAGATCGACTAGGAATACCTGGGAGATCGACTAGGAATGGTGACCACTAGTATACATGCTTCCTTTTTTTCACTCTGTCATTTAGGTTAGTATTGTGGAGTAACTACAATGTTGTTGATCCATCCTCAGTTTCCTCCTGTCACAGCCATTAAACTCTGTAACTGTTTTAAAGTCACCATCGGCCTCATGGTGAAATCCCTGAGAGGTTTCCTTCCTCTCCGGCAACTTTGTTAGGAAGGATGCCTGTATATTTGTAGTGACTGGGTGTATTGATACATTTTTTTTACCCATCTACCAATCGATGTCCCTCTTTGCGAGGCATTGGAAAAACTCCCTGGTCTTTGTGGTTGAATCTTAAAATTCACTGCTCGGCTGTGGGACCTTAAAGATAGTTAAAAAATATATTTGTTATTAATTTAACCTTTATTTAACTAGACAAGTCAGTTAAGAACAAATTCTTATTCACAATGACGGCCTACCAAAAGGCAAAAGGCCTCCTGCTGGGACGAGGGATACATTTTTTAAATAATATTATTAATAAAAATAAAAATATTGGACAAAACACACATAACGACCAGAGAGACACCACAACACTACGTAAAGAGAGACCTACAACACAGCATGGTGGCAACACATGACAACACAGCATGGTGGCAACACATGACAACACAGCATGGTAGCAACACAACATGACAACACAGCATGGTGACAACACATGACAACACAGCATGGTAGCAACACATGACAACACAGCATGGTGACAACACATGACAACACAGCATGGTGGCAACACATGACAACACAGCATGGTGGCAACACATGACAACACAGCATGGTGGCAACACATGACAACACAGCATGGTGGCAACACATGACAACACAGCATGGTGGCAACACATGACAACACAGCATGGTGGCAACACATGACAACACAGCATGGTGGCAACACATGACAACACAGCATGGTGGCAACACATGACAACACAGCATGGTGGCAACACATGACAACACAGCATGGTGGCAACACATGACAACACAGCATGGTGACAACACATGACAACACAGCATGGTGGCAACACATGACAACACAGCATGGTGGCAACACATGACAACACAGCATGGTGGCAACACATGACAACACAGCATGGTGACAACACATGACAACACAGCATGGTGGCAACACATGACAACACAGCATGGTGGCAACACATGACAACACAGCATGGTGACAACACATGACAACACAGCATGGTGGCAACACATGACAACACAGCATGGTGGCAACACATGACAACACAGCATGGTAGCAACACAACATGACAACACAGCATGGTGACAACACATGACAACACAGCATGGTAGCAACACATGACAACACAGCATGGTAGCAACACAACATGACAACACAGCATGGTGGCAACACATGACAACACAGCATGGTGGCAACACATGACAACACAGCATGGTGACAACACATGACAACACAGCATGGTGGCAACACATGACAACACAGCATGGTGGCAACACATGACAACACAGCATGGTGGCAACACATGACAACACAGCATGGTGGCAACACATGACAACACAGCATGGTGGCAACACATGACAACACAGCATAGTAGCAACACAACATGACAACACAGCATGGTGGCAACACATGACAACACAGCATGGTGACAACACATGACAACACAGCATGGTGGCAACACATGACAACACAGCATGGTGGCAACACATGACAACACAGCATGGTGGCAACACATGACAACACAGCATGGTGGCAACACATGACAACACAGCATGGTGGCAACACATGACAACACAGCATGGTGGCAACACATGACAACACAGCATGGTGGCAACACATGACAACACAGCATGGTAGCAACACATGACAACACAGCATGGTGGCAACACATGACAACACAGCATGGTGGCAACACATGACAACACAGCATGGTACAGTAGCAACACAACATGGTAGCAACACAACATGGCAGCAGCCCAACATGGTAGCAGCACAAAACATGGTACAAACATTATTGGGCACAGACAGCAGCACAAAGGGTAAGAAGGTAGAGCCAACAATACATCACACTAAGCAGCCACAACTGTCAGTAAGAGTGTCCATGAATGAGTCTTTGAATAAAGAGATAAAACTGTCCAGTTTGAGTGTTTGTTGCAGCTCGTTCCAGTCGCTAGCTGCAGCGAACTGAAAAGAGGAGCGACCCAGGGATGTGTGTGCTTTGAGGACCTTTAACAGAATGTGACTGGCAGAACGGGTGTTGTATGTGGAGGATGAGGGCTGCAATAGATATCTCAGATATGGGGGGAGTGATGCCTAAGAGGGTTTTATAAATAAGCATCAACCAGTGGGTCTTGCGACGGGTACACAGAGATGGACAGTTTACAGAGGTGTATAGAGTGCATTGATGTGTCCTATAAGGAGCATTGGTGGCAAATCTGATGGCCGAATGGTAAAGAACATCTAGCCGCTCGAGAGCACCCTTACCTGCCAGAGCACGTATGTGAATGTGTGATACCTCCTCTGAATGTGTGTGATACCTCCTCTGAATGTGTGATACCTCCTCTGAATGTGTGATACCTCCTCTGAATGTGTGATACCTCCTCTGAATGTGTGATATCTCCTCTGAATGTGTGTGATACCTCCTCTGAATGTGTGATAACTCTGAATGTGTGATACCTCCTCTGAATGTGTGATACCTCCTCTGAATGTGTGTGATTCCTCCTCTGAATGTGTGATACCTCCTCTGAATGTGTGTGATTCCTCCTCTGAATGTGTGTGATACCTCCTCTGAATGTGTGATAACTCTGAATGTGTGATACCTCCTCTGAATGTGTGATACCTCCTCTGAATGTGTGATACCTCCTCTGAATGTGTGTGATACCTCCTCTGGATGTGTGATACCTCCTCTGAATGTGTGATACCTCCTCTGAATGTGTGTGATTCCTCCTCTGAATGTGTGTGATTCCTCCTCTGAATGTGTGTGATTCCTCCTCTGAATGTGTGATACCTCCTCTGAATGTGTGATACCTCCTCTGAATGTGTGATACCTCCTCTGAATGTGTGATTCCTCCTCTGTATGTGTGTGATTCCTCCTCTGAATGTGTGTGATTCCTCCTCTGAATGTGTGTGATATCTCCTCTGAATGTGTGATATCTCCTCTGAATGTGTGTGATACCTCCTCTGAATGTGTGATACCTCCTCTGAATGTGTGTGATACCTCCTCTGAATGTGTGATACCTCCTCTGAATGTGTGTGATACCTCCTCTGAATGTGTGATAACTCTGAATGTGTGATACCTCCTCTGAATGTGTGTGATATCTCCTCTGAATGTGTGATACCTCCTCGGAATGTGTGTGATACCTCCTCGGAATGTGTGATATCTCCTCTGAATGTGTGATACCTCCTCTGAATGTGTGATACCTCCTCTGAATGTGTGATATCTCCTCTGAATGTGTATGATAACTCCTCTGAATGTGTGATAACTCTGAATGTGTGATATCTCCTCTGAATGTGTGATACCTCCTCTGAATGTGTGATACCTCCTCTGAATGTGTGATATCTCCTCTGAATGTGTGATATCTCCTCTGAATGTGTGTGATAACTCCTCTGAATGTGTGATACCTCCTCTGAATGTGTGATACCTCCTCTGAATGTGTGATATCTCCTCTGAATGTGTGTGATAACTCCTCTGAATGTGTGATACCTCCTCTGAATGTGTGATACCTCCTCTGAATGTGTGATATCTCCTCTGAATGTGTGATACCTCCTCTGAATGTGTGATACCTCCTCTGAATGTGTGATACCTCCTCTGAATGTGTGTGATACCTCCTCTGAATGTGTGTGATACCTCCTCTGAATGTGTGTGATACCTCCACTGAATGTGTGATACCTCCTCTGAATGTGTGATACCTCCTCTGAATGTGTGATACCTCCTCTGAATGTGTGATACCTCCTCTGAATGTGTGATATCTCCTCTGAATGTGTGTGATAACTCCTCTGATTGTGTGATACCTCCTCTGAATGTGTGATACCTCCTCTGAATGTGTGATACCTCCTCTGAATGTGTGATATCTCCTCTGAATGTGTGATACCTCCTCTGAATGTGTGATACCTCCTCTGAATGTGTGTGATACCTCCTCTGAATGTGTGATACCTCCTCTGAATGTGTGTGATACCTCCTCTGAATGTGTGTGATACCTCCTCTGAATGTGTGATACCTCCTCTGAATGTGTGATACCTCCTCTGAATGTGTGTGATACCTCCTCTGAATAATAATACATAACCGCAGTGCTTTAGGATCAAAGAATACGTCAGCAGAAAGGAGTTGAAATTAGTCATGTACTCTGACCTTTTTGAGATGAAGTCGAACCATGGCAACGCTAAGTAATAAATATTATTATGCATGGCGTTCTGACATTTATAGGCGTTTCACCTTAATCAGAACTCTAATTTGTCAGCGTCCCAAAATGTCACCCTATTCCAGACTACTTCTGACCAGGGCCCATAGGGAACACCGTGCCGTTAGTCTAATTTCATCATCATTCTTGTAACCTTTGGTGTCATTTATTTCTCTTCTCTTGAGTCTCAAACCTTAAAGGATAAATTATTTTACACAGCAGGCACAGTTCTGTTGTAGATTATTAACACAGAAAATAAAGTCTCTAGACAATGAACAGGGCGTGACCTCCCGCTGCATACACAGTAAACGAATGATGTCATCACCGGTCAGTTGTTGTTAAATATCTCTCATTGGCCTCTGAAAAAGGAGGTGTTTACCTCTTGGTGGGGAGAAAGAGCTTACGCTGCATTTGTACTGTCCCACTAATGTGTGGAGACAGCCAATAACTGCTACCCTTAGACAAACAGGATCATTAGCCTAAGGCCTGGTGACTATAGGTTCTGGATGTGAGTCTTTAGCGCTAGTATTTGCTCTGAAACAGACCACGGCCTCCAGGGAAGACGCATGGAAGAACTTGTGAAAGGAGAGGTGATACCTCGTCAGCCACAACTGAATGTCTTCAACTGACATGTGACTTCTGCATTTAACCCCTCTGAACCCGAGAGGAACGGAGGGCTGTCTTCATCGACATCACCGGAGGCCAGGGATTAGTTGTTGTTGGGGGTTAGCTGACTTGCTCAAGGGTAGAACAGCAGATTTTTCCACTTTGCTAGCTCAGGGATTCAAACCATCAACCTTTTGGTTACTGGCCAAATGGTCTTAACTGCCAGGCTACCTGGCACTTGAACGTGTCCGCTAGAGAAAGAGCTGAAAGAGCCGTAGAGTCTAACACAAGGTTTTGACGGTGAAGCTGTTTGAAAAAGGGTCGATCTGAGGCTTGTATGTGATTGTTTGAGTGTCTACAAAGCCAAGCTTTGTTTGGAAATGCTAAACCTAGATTAGCTGTGAAAGGGGTGCAGGCTACATGGAGCCTCTGAAGAGCAACTCTCAGCCATACGGAGTCCCTCTGACGGAAAGCCCTGACACTAAACCACCCACAACATGCCGACACAATACAAAGACCAAAGAAAACCTTTAAAGACAATAGACACCAATGGGCATCTGAGTTAACTGCCCAAATGGGACGTACAACATCCAGAATTAAACAGATCTGGTGACAGTTCAACAATACAGGACAAGACAGGATAAAGACAGGAAAGGACAAGACAAGAACAAGACAACACAGTACAAGACACTCCCTGACTAAAGCCAGGATGAAATAGATATGGTGCCAGTTCTCAAACACAACACAGGACAACACAAGACAGGACAACACAAGACAAGACAGGACAGGACAACACAAGACAGGACAACACAAGACAGGAAAACAACACAAGACAGGACAACACAAGACAGGACAACACAACACAAGACAGGACAACACAAGACAGGACAACACAACAAGACAGGACAACACAAGACAGGACAACACAACAAGACAGGACAACACAACAAGACAGGACAACACAACAAGACAGGACAACACAATACAAGACAGGACAACACAAGACAGGACAACACAACACAAGACAGGACAACACAAGACAGGACAGGACAACACAAGACAGGACAACACATCAAGACAGGACAACACAACACAAGACAGGACAACACAACAAGACAGGACAACACAACAAGACAGGACAACACAACACAAGACAGGACAACACAACAAGACAGGACAACACAACAAGACAGGACAACACAACACAAGACAGGACAACACAAGACAGGACAACACAACAAGACAGGACAACACAAGACAGGACAACACACAAGACAGGACAACACAACAAGACAGGACAACACAACAAGACAGGACAACACAACACAAGACAGGACAACACAAGACAGGACAACACAACACAAGACAGGACAACACAAGACAGGACAGGACAACACAAGACAGGACAACACATCAAGACAGGACAACACAACACAAGACAGGACAACACAACAAGACAGGACAACACAACAAGACAGGACAACACAACACAAGACAGGACAACACAACAAGACAGGACAACACAACAAGACAGGACAACACAACACAAGACAGGACAACACAACACAAGACAGGACAGGACAACACAAGACAGGACAACACAACAAGACAGGACAACACAACACAACACAACAAGACAGGACAACACAACAAGACAGGACAACACAACACAAGACAGGACAACAAAACAAGACAGGACAACACAACACAAGACAGGACAACACAAGACAGGACAACACAAGACAGGACAACACAACACAGGACAACACAACACAAGACAGGACAACACAACTCAAGACAAGACAGGACAAGACAGGACAACACAAGACAAGACAGGACAAGACAGGACAACACAACACAGGACAACACAACACAAGACAGGACAACACAACAAGATAGGACAACACAACACAAGACAGGACAAGACAGGACAACACAACACAAGACAGGACAACACAAGACAAGACAGGACAAGACAGGACAACACAAGACAAGACAGGACAAGACAGGACAAGACAGGACAACACAAGACAAGACAGGACAACACAACAAGACATGACAAGACAGGACAACACAACACAGGACAACACAACACAACACAGGACAGGACAAGACAGGACAAGACAAGACAGGACAAGACAGGACAAGACAGGACAACACAACACAGGACAACACAACACAAGACAAGACAGGACAAGACAGGACAACACAAGACAAGACAGGACAATTAACCCAAGTTCTGCTGTCCTATTGGCTGCTGTCGGAATGGCTTACACAAAACGGCTGCTGTCGTAATGGCTTCACAAAATGGCCGCTGTCATAATGGCCGCTGTCGTAATGGCTGCTCTCGTAATGGATTCCACAAAATGGCCAATGTCGTAATGGCTGCTGTCGTAATGGCTGCTGTCGTATCGGCTTCCACAAAATGGCTGCTGTCGTAATGGCTGCTGTCGTAATGGCTGCTGTCGTAATGGCCGCTATCGTAATGGATGCCAAAAAATGGCTGCTGTCGTAATGGCCGCTGTTTTAATGGCTGCTGTCGGAATGGCTGCTGACGTAATGGCTGCTGTCGTAATGGTCGCTTTCGTAATGGCCGCTGTCGTAATGGCCGCTGTCGTGGCTGCTGTCGTAATGGCTGCTGTCGGAATGGCTTCCACAAAATGGCTGCTGTCGTAATGGCTTCCACAAAATGGCCGCTGTCATAATGGCCGCTGTCGTAATGGCTGCTCTCGTAATGGATTCCACAAAATGGCCAATGTCGTAATGGCTGCTGTCGTAATGGCTGCTGTCGTATCGGCTTCCACAAAATGGTCCCGTGTGGCTCAGTTGGTAGAGCATGGTGCTTGCAACGCCAGGGTTGTGGGTTCAATTCCCACGGGGGGACCAGGGTTCAATTCCCATGGGGGGACCAGGATGAATATGTATGAACTTTCCAATTTGTAAGTCGCTCTGGATAAGAGCGTCTGCTAAATGACTTAAATGTAAATGTAAATGTAAATGGCTATTGTCGTAATGGCTGCTGTCGTAATGGCTGCTGTCGTAATGGCCGCTATCGTAATGGATGCCAAAAAATGGCCGCTGTTTTAATGGCTGCTGTCGGAATGGCTGCTGTCGTAATGGCCGCTGTTTTAATGGCTGCTGTCGGAATGGCTGCTGTCGTAATGGCCGCTGTTTTAATGGCTGCTGTCGGAATGGCTGCTGTCGTAATGATCGCTTTCGTAATGGCCGCTGTCGTAATGGCCGCTGTCGTAATGGCCGCTGTCGTAATGGCCACTCTCGTAATGGCCGTTGTCGTAATGGCTGCCACAAAATGGCTGCTGTCGTAATGGCCGCTGTCGTAATGGCCGCTGTCGTAATGGCTGCCACAAAATGGCTGCTGTCGTAATGGCCGCTGTCGTAATGGCCGCTGTCGTAATGGCCGATGTCGTAATGGCCGCTGTCGTAATAGCTGCCACAAAATGGCTGCTGTCGTATTCGCCGCTGTCGTAATGGCTGCCACAAAATGGCTGCTGTCGTAATGGTTGCTGTCCTAATGGCTGCCACAAAATGGCTGCTGTCGTAATGTCTGCTGTCGTAATGGCTTCCACAAAATGGCTGCTGTCGTAATGGCTTCCACATAATGGCTGCTGTCGTAATGGCTTCCACAAAATGGCCGCTGTCGTAGTGGTCGCTGTCCTAATGGCTGCTATCACAATGGCTCCCACAAAATGGCTGCTGTCGTAATGGCTGCTGTCGTAATGGCTTCCACAAAATGGCTGCTATCGTAATGGCTGCTGTCGTAATGGCTTCCACAAAATGGCCGCTCTCGTAATGGTCGCTGTCCTAATGGCTGCTGTCGTAGTGGCTGCTGTCATAATGGCTTCCACAAAATGGCTGCTGTCGTAATGGCTGCTGTCATAATGGCTGCTGTCGTAATGGCTTACACAAAATGGCTGCTGTCGTATTGGCTTCCACAAAATGGCCGCTGTCGCAATGGTCGCTGTCCTAATGGCTGCTGTCGTAATGGCTTCCACAAAATGGCTGCTGTCGTAATGGTCGCTGTCGGAATGGCTTCCACAAAATGGCTGCTGTCGTAATGGCTGCTGTCGGAATGGCTTACACAAAATGGCTGCTGTCGTAATGGCTGCTGTCGGAATGGCTTACACAAAATGGCTGCTGACGTAATGGCTTCCACAAAATGGCCGCTGTCATAATGGCCGCTGTCGTAATAGCTGCTGTCGTAATGGCTTCCACAAAATGGTTGCTGTCGTAATAGCTGCTGTCGTAATGGCTTCCACAAAATGGTTGCTGTCGTAATGGCCGCTGTTGTAATGGCCGCTGTCGTAATGGCTGCTGTCGTAATGGCTGCTGTCGTAATTGCTGCTGTCGTAATGGATTCCACATAATGGCTGCTGTCGTAATGGCTTCCACAAAATGGCTGCTGTCGTAATGGCTGCTGTCGGAATGGCTTCCACAAAATGGCTGCTGTCGTAATGGCTGCTGTCGTAATGGCTTCCACAAAATGGCTGCTATCGTAATGGCTGCTGTCGTAATGGCTTCCACAAAATGGCCGCTCTCGTAATGGTCGCTGTCCTAATGGCTGCTGTCGTAATGGCTGCTGTCGTAATGGCTGCTGTCGTAATGGCTTCCACAAAATGGCTGCTGTCATAATGGCTGCTGTCGTAATGGCTGCTGTCATAATGGCTGCTGTCATAATGGCTGCTGTCGTAATGGCTGCTGTCGTAATGGCTGCTGTCGTAATGGCTTACACAAAATGGCTGCTGTCGTATTGGCTTCCACAAAATGGCCGCTGTCGCAATGGTCGCTGTCCTAATGGCTGCTGTCGTAATGGCTTCCACAAAATGGCTGCTGTCGTAATGGTCGCTGTCGGAATGGCTTCCACAAAATGGCTGCTGTCGTAATGGCTGCTGTCGGAATGGCTTACACAAAATGGCTGCTGTCGTAATGGCTGCTGTCGGAATGGATTCCACAAAATGGCTGCTGTCGTAATGGCTTCCACAAAATGGCCGCTGTCATAATGGCCGCTGTCGTAATAGCTGCTGTCGTAATGGCTTCCACAAAATGGTTGCTGTCGTAATGGTTGCTGTCGTAATGGCTGCTGTCGTAATTGCTGCTGTCGTAATGGATTCCACAAAATGGCCGCTGTCGTAATGGCCGCTGTCGTAGTGGCTGCTGTCGTATCGGCTTCCACAAAATGGCTGCTGTCGTAATGGCTGCTGTCGTAATGGCCGCTATAGTAATGGATGCCACAAAATGGCTGCTGTCGTAATGGCCGCTGTTTTAATGGCCGCTATCGTAATGGCTGCTGTCGTAATGGCCGCTGGCGTAATGGCCGCTGTCGTAATGGCCGCTGTCGTAATGGCCGCTGTCGTAATGGCCGCTGTCGTAATGGCCGCTGTCGTAATGGCCGCTGTCGTAATGGCCGCTGTCGTAATGGCCGCTGTCGTAATGGCCTCTGTCGTAGTGGCCGCGGTCGTAATGGCTGCCACAAAATGGCTGCTGTCGTAATGGCCGCTGTCGTAATGGCTGCCACAAAATGGCCGCTGTCGTAATGGCGCTGTCGTAATGGCCGCTGTCGTAATGGCCGCTGTCGTAATGACTGCCACAAAATGGCTGCTGTCGTAATGGCCTCCACAAAATTGCCGCTGTTGTAATGGCCGATGTTGTAATGGCCGCTCTCGTAATTGCTGAGGTTGTAATGGCTTCCACAAAATTGCCGCTGTTGTAATTGCCGCTGTTGTAATGGCCGCAGTCGTAATGGCCGCTGTCGTAATGGCCGCTGTCGTAATGGCCGCTGTCGTAATGGCTGCCACAAAATGGCTGCTGTCGTATCGGCTGCCACAAAATGGCCGCTGTCGTAATGGCTGCCACAAAATGGCTGCTCTCGTAATGGCCGCTGTCGTAATGGCCGCTGTCGAAATGGCTCCTGTCGTAAATTTCTGCCACAAAATGGCTGCTGTCGTAATGGCCGCTGTCGTAATGGCCGCTGTCGAAATGGCCGCTGTCGTAATGGCCGCTGTCGTAATGGCCGCGGTCGTAATGGCCGCTGTCGTAATGGCCGCTGTCGTAATGGCCGCTGTCGTAATGGCCGCTGTCGTAATGGCCGCTGTCGTAATGGCTGCCACAAAATGGCTGCTCTCGTAATGGCCGCTGTCGTAATGGCCGCTGTCGAAATGGCTCCTGTCGTAAATTTCTGCCACAAAATGGCTGCTGTCGTAATGGCCGCTGTCGTAATGGCCGCTGTCGAAATGGCCGCTGTCGTAATGGCCGCTGTCGTAATGGCCGCGGTCGTAGTGGCCGCGGTCGTAATGGCTGCCACAAAATGGCTGCTGTCGTAATGGCCGCTGTCGTAATGGCTGCCACAAAATGGCCGCTGTCGAAATGGCCGCTGTCGTAATGGCCGCTGTCGTAATGGCCGCTGTCGTAATGGCCGCTGTCATAATGACTGCCACAAAATGGCTGCTGTCGTAATGGCCTCCACAAAATTGCCGCTGTTGTAATGGCCGATGTTGTAATGGCCGCTCTCGTAATGGCCTCTGTCGTAATTGCTGAGGTTGTAATGGCTTCCACAAAATTGCCGCTGTTGTAATTGCCGCTGTTGTAATGGCCGCAGTCGTAATGGCCGCTGTCGTAATGGCCTCTGTCGTAATGGCTGCCACAAAATGGCTGCTCTCGTAATGGCCGCTGTTGTAATGGCCGCTGTCGAAATGGCTCCTGTCGTAAATTTCTGCCACAAAATGGCTGCTGTCGTAATGGCCGCTGTCGTAATGGCCGCTGTCGTAATGGCCGCTGTCGTAATGGCTGCGGTCGTAGTGGCCGCGGTCGTAATGGCTGCCACAAAATGGCTGCTGTCGTAATGGCCGCTGTCGTAATGGCTGACACAAAATGGCCGCTGTCGAAATGGCCGCAGTCGTAATGGCCGCTGTCGTAATGGCCGCTGTCGTAATGGCTGCCACAAAATGGCTGCTCTCGTAATGGCCGCTGTCGAAATGGCTCCTGTCGTAAATTTCTGCCACAAAATGGCTGCTGTCGTAATGGCCGCTGTCGTAATGGCCACTGTCGTAATGGCTGCTGTCGTAATGGCTTCCAAAAAATGGCTGCTGTCGTAATGGCCGCTGTTGTAAGGGCTTCCACAAAATGGCTGCTGTCGTAATTGCTGCTGTCGTAATGGCTTCCACAAAATGTCTGCTGTCGTAATGTCTGCTGTCGTAATGGCTTCCATAAAATGGCCGCTGTCGTAATGGCTGCTGTCGTAATGGCTGCTGTCGTAATGGCTGCTGTCGTAATGGCTGCTGTCGTAATGGCCGCTGTTGTAATGGCCGCTGTCGTAATGGCTGCTGTCGTAATGGCTGCTGTCGTAATGGCTGCTGTCGTAATGGCTGCTGTCGTAATGGCTGCTGTCGTAATGGCTTCCACAAAATGGCTGCTGTCATAATGGCTGCTGTCGTAATGGCTTCCACAAAATGGCTGCTGTCATAATGGCTGCTTTTGTAATGGCTTCCACAAAATGGCTGCTGAATGTTGATGTCCAGCTGTGTTCCAGAATGTTGATGTCCAGCTGTGTTCCAGAGGAGTGATGTCAGCCATGTTCCAGAGGTGTGATGTCCAGCCATGTTCCAGAGGAGTGATGTCCAGCTGTGTTCCAGAGGAGTGATGTCCAGCCATGTTCCAGAGGAGTGATGTCCAGCTGTGTTCCAGAGGAGTGATGTCCAGCTGTGTTCCAGAGGAGTGATGTCCAGCCATGTTCCAGAGGAGTGATGTCCAGCCGTGTTCCAGAGGAGTGATGTCCAGCCATGTTCCAGAGGAGTGATGTCCAGCTGTGTTCCAGAGGAGTGATGTCCAGCTGTGTTCCAGAGGAGTGATGTCCAGCCATGTTCCAGAGGAGTGATGTCCAGCTGTGTTCCAGAGGTGTGATGTCCAGCTGTGTTCCAGAGGAGTGATGTCCAGCTGTGTTCCAGAGGAGTGATGTCCAGCCATGTTCCAGAGGAGTGATGTCCAGCTGTGTTCCAGAGGTGTGATGTCCAGCCATGTTCCAGAGGAGTGATGTCCATCCATGTTCCAGAATGTTGATGTCCAGCTGTGTTCCAGAGGTGTGATGTCCAGCTGTGTTCCAGAATGTTGATGTCCAGCCATGTTCCAGAGGAGTGATGTCCAGCTGTGTTCCAGAGGTGTGATGTCCAGCCATGTTCCAGAGGTGTGATGTCCAGCCATGTTCCAGAGGAGTGATGTCCAGCTGTGTTCCAGAGGTGTGATGTCCAGCCATGTTCCAGAATGTTGATGTCCAGCCGTGTTCCAGAGGTGTGATGTCCAGCCATGTTCCAGAGGTGTGATGTCCAGCCATGTTCCAGAGGTGTGATGTCCAGCCATGTTCCAGAGGTGTGATGTCCAGCCATGTTCAAGAGGAGTGATGTCCAGCCATGTTCCAGAATGTTGATGTCCAGCCGTGTTCCAGAGGTGTGATGTCCAGCCGTGTTCCAGAGGTGTGATGTCCAGCCATGTTCCAGAGGAGTGATGTCCAGCTGTGTTCCAGAATGTTGATGTCCAGCCATGTTTCAGAGGAGTGATGTCCAGCTTTGTTCCAGAGGTCTGATGTCCAGCCATGTTCCAGAGGTGTGATGTCCAGCCATGTTCCAGAGGAGTGATGTCCAGCCATGTTCCAGAGGTGTGATGTCCAGCCATGTTCCAGAGGAGTGATGTCCAGCTGTGTTCCAGAGGAGTGATGTCCAGCTGTGTTCCAGAGGTGTGATGTCCAGCTGTGTTCCAGAGGTGTGATGTCCAGCCATGTTCCAGAGGAGTGATGTCCAGCCATGTTCCAGAATGTTGATGTCCAGCTGTGTTCCAGAGGTGTGATGTCCAGCCATTTTCCAGAATGTTGATGTCCAGCTGTGTTCCAGAGGTGTGATATCCAGCCATGTTCCAGAGGAGTGATGTCCAGCTGTGTTCCAGAGGTGTGATGTCCAGCTGTGTTCCAGAGGTGTGATGTCCAGCCATGTTCCAGAGGAGTGATGTCCAGCCATGTTCCAGAATGTTGATGTCCAGCTGTGTTCCAGAGGTGTGATGTCCAGCCATGTTCCAGAGGAGTGATGTCCAGCTGTGTTCCAGAGGTGTGATGTCCAGCCATGTTCCAGAATGTTGATGTCCAGCCGTGTTCCAGAGGTGTGATGTCCAGCCATGTTCCAGAGGTGTGATGTCCAGCCATGTTCCAGAGGTGTGATGTCCAGCCATGTTCCAGAGGTGTGATGTCCAGCAATGTTCAAGAGGAGTGATGTCCAGCCATGTTCCAGAGGTGTGATGTCCAGCCATGTTCCAGAATGTTGATGTCCAGCCGTGTTCCAGAATGTTGATGTCCAGCCGTGTTCCAGAGGTGTGATGTCCAGCCATGTTCCAGAGGAGTGATGTCCAGCTGTGTTCCAGAATGTTGATGTCCAGCCATGTTCCAGAGAAGTGATGTCCAGCTTTGTTCCAGAGGTGTGATGTCCAGCCATGTTCCAGAGGAGTGATGTCCAGCCATGTTCCAGAGGTGTGATGTCCAGCCATGTTCCAAAGGAGTGATGTCCAGCTTTGTTCCAGAGGAGTGATGTCCAGCTGTGTTCCAGAGGAGTGATGTCCAGCCATGTTCCAGAGGTGTGATTTCCAGCCATGTTCCAGAGGAGTGATGTCCAGCTGTGTTCCAGAGGTGTGATGTCCAGCCATGTTCCAGAGGAGTGATGTCCAGCTGTGTTCCAGAGGAGAGATGTCCAGCCATGTTCCAGAGGTGTGATGTCCAGCTGTGTTCCAGAGGAGTGATGTCCAGCTGTGTTCAAGAGGTGTGATGTCCAGCCATGTTCCAGAGGTGTGATGTCCAGCCGTGTTCCAGAATGTTGATGTCCAGAGGTGTGATGTCCAGCCATGTTCCAGAGGTGTGATGTCCAGCCATGTTCCAGAGGTGTGATGTCCGGCCGTGTTCCAGAGGTGTGATGTCCAGCCATGTTCCAGAGGAGTGATGTCCAGCCATGTTCCAGAGGAGTGATGTCCAGCTGTGTTCCAGAGGAGTGATGTCCAGCCATGTTCCAGAGGAGTGATGTCCAGCTGTGTTCCAGAGGAGTGATGTCCAGCCATGTTCCAGAGGTGTGATGTCCAGCCATGTTCCAGAGGTGTGATGTCCAGCTGTGTTCCAGAGGAGTAATGTCGAGCTATGTTCCAGAGGAGTGATGTCCAGCCATGTTCCAGAGGAGTGATGTCCAGCTGTGTTCCAGAGGTGTGATGTCCAGCTGTGTTCCAGAGGAGTGATGTCCAGCTGTGTTCCAGAGGAGTGATGTCCAGCCATGTTCCAGAGGAGTGATGTCCAGCTGTGTTCCAGAGGAGTGATGTCCAGCCATTTTCCAGAGGAGTGATGTCCAGCCATGTTCCAGAATGTTGATTTCCAGCTGTGTTCCAGAGGTGTGATGTCCAGCTGTGTTCCAGAATGTTGATGTCCAGCCATGTTCCAGAGGAGTGATGTCCAGCTGTGTTCCAGAGGTGTGATGTCCAGCCATGTTCCAGAGGTGTGATGTCCAGCCATGTTCCAGAGGAGTGATGTCCAGCTGTGTTCCAGAGGTGTGATGTCCAGCTGTGTTCCAGAATGTTGATGTCCAGCCGTGTTCCAGAGGTGTGATGTCCAGCCATGTTCCAGAGGAGTGATGTCCGGCCATGTTCCAGAGGTGTGAAGTCCAGCCATGTTCCAGAATGTTGATGTCCAGCCGTGTTCCAGAGGTGTGATGTCCAGCCATGTTCCAGAGGTGTGATGTCCAGCCATGTTCCAGAGGAGTGATGTCCAGCCATGTTCCAGAGGTGTGATGTCCAGCCATGTTCCAGAATGTTGATGTCCAGCCGTGTTCCAGAGGTGTGATGTCCAGCCATGTTCCAGAGGTGTGATGTCCAGCCATGTTCCAGAATGTTGATGTCCAGCCGTGTTCCAGAGGAGTGATGTCCAGCTTTGTTCCAGAGGAGTGATGTCCAGCCATGTTCCAGAGGTGTGATGTCCAGCCATGTTCCAGAGGAGTGATGTCCAGCCATGTTCCAGAGGTGTGATGTCCAGCTGTGTTCCAGAATGTTGATGTCCAGCCATGTTCCAGAGGTGTGATGTCCAGCTGTGTTCCAGAGGTGTGATGTCCAGCCATGTTCCAGAGGTGTGATGTCCAGCTGTGTTCCAGAGGAGTGATGTCCAGCCATGTTCCAGAGGAGTGATGTCCAGCTGTGTTCCAGAGGAGTGATGTCCAGCCATGTTCCAGAGGAGTGATGTCCAGCCATGTTCCAGAATGTTGATTTCCAGCTGTGTTCCAGAGGTGTGATGTCCAGCTGTGTTCCAGAGGTGTGATGTCCAGCTGTGTTCCAGAATGTTGATGTCCAGCCGTGTTCCAGAGGTGTGATGTCCAGCCATGTTCCAGAGGAGTGATGTCCGGCCATGTTCCAGAGGTGTGATGTCCAGCCATGTTCCAGAATGTTGATGTCCAGCCGTGTTCCAGAGGTGTGATGTCCAGCCATGTTCCAGAGGTGTGATGTCCAGCCATGTTCCAGAGGAGTGATGTCCAGCCATGTTCCAGAGGTGTGATGTCCAGCCATGTTCCAGAATGTTGATGTCCAGCCGTGTTCCAGAGGTGTGATGGCCAGCCATGTTCCAGAGGTGTGATGTCCAGCCATGTTCCAGAATGTTGATGTCCAGCCGTGTTCCAGAGGAGTGATGTCCAGCTTTGTTCCAGAGGAGTGATGTCCAGCCATGTTCCAGAGGTGTGATGTTCAGCCATGTTCCAGAGGAGTGATGTCCAGCCATGTTCCAGAGGTGTGATGTCCAGCTGTATTCCAGAATGTTGATGTCCAGCCATGTTCCAGAGGAGTGATGTCCAGCTTTGTTCCAGAGGAGTGATGTCCAGCCATGTTCCAGAGGTGTGATGTCCAGCCATGTTCCAGAGGAGTGATGTCCAGCCATGTTCCAGAGGTGTGATGTCCAGCCATGTTCCAGAGGAGTGATGTCCAGCTTTGTTCCAGAGGAGTGATGTCCAGCCATGTTCCAGAGGAGTGATGTCCAGCCATGTTCCAGAGGTGTGATGTCCAGCCATGTTCCAGAGGAGTGATGTCCAGCTGTGTTCCAGAGGTGTGATGTCCAGCCGTGTTCCAGAATGTTGATGTCCAGCTGTGTTCCAGAGGTGTGATGTCCAGCTGTGTTCCAGAATGTTGATGTCCAGCCGTGTTCCAGAGGTGTGATGTCCAGCCATGTTCCAGAGGTGTGATGTCCAGCTGTGTTCCAGAGGTGTGATGTCCAGCCATGTTCCAGAGGTGTGATGTCCAGCCATGTTCCAGAGGTGTGATGTCCAGCTATGTTCCAGAGGTGTGATGTCCAGCCATGTTCCAGAGGTGTGATGTCCAGCCATGTTCCAGAGGTGTGATGTCCAGCTGTGTTCCAGAGGTGTGATGTCCAGCCATGTTCCAGAGGAGTGATGTCCAGCTGTGTTCCAGAGGTGTGATGTCCGGCCATTTTCGAGAGATGTGATGTCCAGCCATGTTCCAGAGGTGTGATGTCCGGCCATGTTCCAGAGGTGTGATGTCCAGCCATGTTCCAGAGGTGTGATGTCCAGCCGTGTTCCAGAGGTGTGATGTCCAGCTGTGTTCCAGAGGTGTGATGTCCAGCTGTGTTCCAGAGGTGTGATGTCCAGCTGTGTTCCAGAATGTTGATGTCCAGCTGTGTTCCAGAGGTGGGATGTCCAGCCATGTTCCAGAGGAGTGATGTCCAGCCATGTTCCAGAGGTTTGATGTCCAGCCATGTTCAAGAATGTTGATGTCCAGCTATGTTCCAGAGGAGTGATGTCCAGCCATTTTCCAGAGGAGTGATGTCCAGCCATTTTCCAGAGGAGTGATGTCCAGCCATGTTCAAGAATGTTGATGTCCAGCCATTTTCCAGAGGTGTGATGTCCAGCCATGTTCCAGAGGAGTGATGTCCAGCCGTGTTCCAGAGGTGTGATGTCCAGCTGTGTTCCAGAGGTGTGATGTCCAGCCATGTTCCAGAGGAGTGATGTCCAGCCTTGTTCCAAAGGTGTGATGTCCAGCTGTGTTCCAGAGGTGTGATGTCCAGCCATGTTCCAGAGGAGTGATGTCCAGCTGTGTTCCAGAGGAGTGATGTCCAGCTGTGTTCCAGAGGTGTGATGTCAAGCCATGTTCCAAAGGTGTGATGTCCAGCCGTGTTCCAGAATGTTGATGTCCAGCCATGTTCCAGAGGTGTGATGTCCAGCTGTGTTCCAGAATGTTGATGCCTAGCCATGTTCAAGAGGTGTGATGTCCAGCTGTGTTCCAGAGGTGTGATGTCCAGCCATGTTCCAGAGGTGTGATGTCCAGCCATGTTCCAGAGGTGTGATGTCCAGCCGTGTTCCAGAGGTGTGATTTCCAGCCATGTTCCAGAGGTGTGACGTCCGGCCATGTTCCAGAATGTTGATGTCCAGCTGTGTTCCATAATGCTGATGTCCAGCTGTGTTCCAGAGGTGTGATGTCCAGCCATGTTCCAGAGGTTTGATGTCCAGCCATGTTCAAGAATGTTGATGTCCAGCTATGTTCCAGAGGAGTGATGTCCAGCCATTTTCCAGAGGATTGATGTCCAGCCATGTTCAAGAATGTTGATGTCCAGCCATTTTCCAGAATGTTGATGTCCAGCTGTGTTCCAGAGGAGTGATGTCCAGCTGTGTTCCAGAGGAGTGATGTCCAGCTGTGTTCCAGAGGAGTGATGTCCAGCCATGTTCCAGAGGTGTGATGTCCAGCCATGTTCAAGAATGTTGATGTCCAGCCATTTTCCAGAATGTTGATGTCCAGCTGTGTTCCAGAGGAGTGATGTCCAGCTGTGTTCCAGAGGAGTGATGTCCAGCCATGTTCCAGAGGTGTGATGTCCAGCCATGTTCAAGAATGTTGATGTCCAGCCATGTTCCAGAGGAGTGATGTCCAGCTATGTTCCAGAGGAGTGATGTCCAGCCATGTTCCAGAGGAGTGATGTCCAGCTGTGTTCCAGAGGTGTGATGTCCAGCCATGTTCCAGAGGTGTGATGTCCTGCTATGTTCCAGAGGAGTGATGTCCAGCCATGTTCCAGAGGTGTGATGTCCAGCTGTGTTCCAGAGGAGTGATGTCCAGCTGTCTTCCAGAGGTGTGATTTCCAGCCATGTTCCAGAGGTGTGATGTCCAGCCATGTTCCAGAGGTGTGATGTCCAGCCATGTTCCAGAATGTTGATGTCCAGCCATGTTCCAGAGGTGTGATGTCCAGCCATGTTCCAGAGGTGTGATGTCCAGCCATGTTCCAGAATGTTGATGTCCACCTATGTTCCAGAGGAGTGATGTCCAGCCATGTTCCAGAGGTGTGATGTCCAGCTATGTTCCAGAGGAGTGATGTCCAGCCATGTTCCAGAGGTGTGATGTCCAGCCATGTTCCAGAGGTGTGATGTCCAGCCATGTTCCAGAATGTTGATGTCCAGCCATGTTCCAGAATGTTGATGTCCAGCTGTGTTCCAGAGGTGTGATGTCCAGCCATGTTCCAGAGGTGTGATGTCCAGCCATGTTCCAGAGGTGTGATGTCCAGCTGTGTTCCAGAGGAGTGATGTCCAGCTGTGTTCCAGAGGTGTGATGTCCAGCCATGTTCCAGAGGTGTGATGTCCAGCTGTGTTCCAGAGGTGTGATGTCCAGCCATGTTCCAGAGGTGTGATGTCCAGCCATGTTCCAGAGGTGTGATGTCCAGCTGTGTTCCAGAGGAGTGATGTCCAGCTGTGTTCCAGAGGAGTGATGTCCAGCCATGTTCCAGAGGTGTGATGTCCAGCCATGTTCCAGAGGTGTGATGTCCAGCCATGTTCCAGAGGTGTGATGTCCAGCTGTGTTCCAGAATGTTGATGTCCAGCCATGTTCCAGAAGCTTGATGTCCAGCTGTGTTCCAGAGGAGTGATGTCCAGCTGTGTTCCAGAGGTGTGATGTCCAGCCATGTTCCAGAATGTTGATGTCCAGCTATGTTCCAGAATGTTGATGTCCAGCCATGTTGCAGAGGTGTGATGTCCAGCCATGTTCCAGAATGTTGATGTCCACCTATGTTCCAGACGAGTGATGTCCAGCCATGTTCCAGAGGTGTGATGTCCAGCTATGTTCCAGAGGAGTGATGTCCAGCCATGTTCCAGAGGTGTGATGTCCAGCTGTGTTCCAGAATGTTGATGTCCAGCTGTGTTCCAGAATGTTGATGTCCAGCTATGTTCCAGAATGTTGATGTCCAGCTGTGTTCCAGAGGAGTGATGTCCAGCCATGTTCCAGAGGAGTGATGTCCACCTATGTTCCAGAAGCTTGATGTCCAGCTGTGTTCCAGAGGAGTGATGTCCAGCTGTGTTCCAGAAGCTTGATGTCCAGCTGTGTTCCAGAAGCTTGATGTCCAGCTATGTTCCAGAAGCTTGATGTCCAGCCATGTTCCAGAAGCTTGATGTCAAGCTGTGTTCCAGAAGCTTGATGTCCAACTGTGTTCCAGAAGCTTGATGTCCAGCTGTGTTCCAGAAGCTTGATGTCCAGCCATGTTCCAGAGGTGTGATGTCCAGCTGTGTTCCAGAATGTTGATGTCCAGCCATGTTCCAGAAGCTTGATGTCCAGCTGTGTTCCAGAGGAGTGATGTCCAGCTGTGTTCCAGAGGTGTGATGTCCAGCCATGTTCCAGAATGTTGATGTCCACCTATGTTCCAGAGGAGTGATGTCCAGCCATGTTCCAGAGGTGTGATGTCCAGCTATGTTCCAGAGGAGTGATGTCCAGCCATGTTCCAGAGGTGTGATGTCCAGCTATGTTCCAGAATGTTGATGTCCAGCTGTGTTCCAGAATGTTGATGTCCAGCTATGTTCCAGAATGTTGATGTCCAGCTGTGTTCCAGAGGAGTGATGTCCAGCCATGTTCCAGAGGAGTGATGTCCACCTATGTTCCAGAAGCTTGATGTCCAGCTGTGTTCCAGAGGAGTGATGTCCAGCTGTGTTCCAGAAGCTTGATGTCCAGCTGTGTTCCAGAAGCTTGATGTCCAGCTATGTTCCAGAAGCTTGATGTCCAGCCATGTTCCAGAAGCTTGATGTCCAGCTGTGTTCCAGAAGCTTGATGTCCAGCCGTGTTCCAGAAGCTTGATGTCCAGCTGTGTTCCAGAAGCTTGATGTCCAGCTGTGTTCCAGAAGCTTGATGTCCAGCCGTGTTCCAGAAGCTTGATGTCCAGCTGTGTTCCAGAAGCTTGATGTCCAGCTATATTCCAGAAGCTTGATGTCCAGATATGTTCCAGAAGCTTGATGTCCAGCTGTGTTCCAGAAGCTTGATGTCCAGCTGTGTTCCAGAAGCTTGATGTCCAGCTGTGTTCCAGAAGCTTGATGTCCAGCCGTGTTCCAGAAGCTTGATGTCCAGCTGTGTTCCAGAAGCTTGATGTCCAGCTGTGTTCCAGAAGCTTGATGTCCAGCTGTGTTCCAGAAGCTTGATGTCCAGCCATGTTCCAGAAGCTTGATGTCCAGCTGTGTTCCAGAAGCTTGATGTCCAGCCGTGTTCCAGAAGCTTGATGTCCAGCTGTGTTCCAGAAGCTTGATGTCCAGCTGTGTTCCAGAAGCTTGATGTCCAGCCATGTTCCAGAAGCTTGATGTCCAGCTGTGTTCCAGAAGCTTGATGTCCAGCTGTGTTCCAGAATGTTGATGTCCAGCTATGTTCCAGAAGCTTGATGTCCAGCTGTGTTCCAGAATGTTGATGTCCAGCTGTGTTCCAGAAGCTTGATGTCCAGCTGTGTTCCAGAAGCTTGATGTCCAGCCATGTTCCAGAAGCTTGATGTCCAGCTGTGTTCCAGTCACCTCTCACCTCCCCTATTGATTGAGCTGCATGCCATCTTTGGGATGTACTGCACTTTCTTTCTTTCACACCCTTTTAAATCACTGGGATTTTTCAGAGCTAACGGAACTGGATTGAAATACTTACAGTAGTATATCTTTTCTTTTTCATCCCCGTCAAGGGAAATATTCCTTCCACACATTAGAAGCGTCATACTGTTCTTAAAGAGAACAGCTGGAAAAGCAGTGAACTCAGAACAAAACAAACATCATGGTGGGATGTGTTAACTCAAGTTAATGTAATTCCCTTTTAAAGCACCTTTCTCTCTACGGTATTCTAACTTTGAACTTAATAAGCAAGAGAAGAGCGTGCTATTCACCCATTATTGATCTGGGGTGGAGATCAAAGAGATGAATGTGTGGTGGAGGTCTAGAGATACACCACTTTCTGACCTTGACTTAACGTCCTCGTAATTTCCATCACCTTAACGCACAATGAAAACTCTGAATACGGTCGAGCAACGTGTCGGTTCCAAGTGGAACAGCATCTCATTTCATGTTTCCTACAGAAATAACATCATTCTCAATGTCATTTACAACTTGATAAGAGCTATATAACACTAAAAAAAACCTCTTTCATACATTTTAGAATAAGGCAGTATCCTATCAAAATGTTGGAAAAAGTCAAGGAATCTGAATACTTTCCAAAGTCACTGTATGTAGCAGTTTAAACCAGGAGGCTCACTGTTCACGACTGTTTAACAGCTTAAACCAGGAGGCTCACGGTTCACGACTGTTTAACAGTTTAAACCAGGAGTCTGGCTCACGGTTCACGACTGTTTAACAGTTTAAACCAGGAGTCTGGCTCACTGTTCACGACTGTTTAACAGTTTAAACCAGGAGTCTGGCTCACTGTTCACGACTGTTTAACAGTTTAAACCAGGAGTCTGGCTCACTGTTCACGACTGTTTAACAGTTTAAACCAGGAGTCTGGCTCACTGTTCACGACTGTTTAACAGTTTAAACCAGGAGTCTGGCTCACTGTTCACGACTGTTTAACAGTTTAAACCTAGAGGCTCACGGTTCACGACTGTTTAACAGTTTAAACCAGGAGTCTGGCTCACTGTTCACGACTGTTTAACAGTTTAAACCAGGAGTCTGGCTCACTGTTCACGACTGTTTAACAGTTTAAACCAGGAGTCTGGCTCACTGTTCACGACTGTTTAACAGTTTAAACCAGGAGTCTGGCTCACTGTTCACGACTGTTTAACAGTTTAAACCAGGAGTCTGGCTCACTGTTCACGACTGTTTAACAGTTTAAACCAGGAGTCTGGCTCACTGTTCACGACTGTTTAACAGTTTAAACCAGGAGTCTGGCTCACGGTTCACGACTGTTTAACAGTTTAAACCAGGAGTCTGGCTCACTGTTCACGACTGTTTAACAGTTTAAACCAGGAGTCTGGCTCACTGTTCACGACTGTTTAACAGTTTAAACCAGGAGTCTGGCTCACTGTTCACGACTGTTTAACAGTTTAAACCAGGAGTCTGGCTCACTGTTCACGACTGTTTAACAGTTTAAACCAGGAGTCTGGCTCACTGTTCACGACTGTTTAACAGTTTAAACCTAGAGGCTCACGGTTCACGACTGTTTAACAGTTTAAACCAGGAGTCTGGCTCACTGTTCACGACTGTTTAACAGTTTAAACCAGGAGTCTGGCTCACTGTTCACGACTGTTTAACAGTTTAAACCAGGAGTCTGGCTCACTGTTCACGACTGTTTAACAGTTTAAACCAGGAGTCTGGCTCACTGTTCACGACTGTTTAACAGTTTAAACCAGGAGTCTGGCTCACGGTTCACGACTGTTTAACAGTTTAAACCAGGAGTCTGGCTCACGGTTCACGACTGTTTAACAGTTTAAACCAGGAGTCTGGCTCACTGTTCACGACTGTTTAACAGTTTAAACCAGGAGTCTGGCTCACTGTTCACGACTGTTTAACAGTTTAAACAAGGAGTCTGGCTCACTGTTCACGACTGTTTAACAGTTTAAACCAGGAGTCTGGCTCTGTTCACGACTGTTTAACAGTTTAAACCAGGAGTCTGGCTCACTGTTCACGACTGTTTAACAGTTTAAACCAGGAGTCTGGCTCACTGTTCACGACTGTTTAACAGTTTAAACCAGGAGTCTGGCTCTGTTCACGACTGTTTAACAGTTTAAACCAGGAGTCTGGCTCACTGTTCACGACTGTTTAACAGTTTAAACCAGGAGACTGGCTCACTGTTCACGACTGTTTAACAGTTTAAACCAGGAGTCTGGCTCACTGTTCACGACTGTTTCACAGTTTAAACCAGGAGTCTGGCTCACTGTTCACGACTGTTTAACAGTTTAAACCAGGAGTCTGGCTCACTGTTCACGACTGTTTAACAGTTTAAACCAGGAGTCTCACGGTTCACGACTGTTTAACAGTTTAAACCAGGAGGCTCACTGTTCACGACTGTTTAACAGTTTAAACCAGGAGTCTGGCTCACTGTTCACGACTGTTTAACAGTTTAAACCAGGAGTCTGGCTCACTGTTCACGACTGTTTAACAGTTTAAACCAGGAGTCTGGCTCACTGTTCACGACTGTTTAACAGTTTAAACCAGGAGTCTGGCTCACTGTTCACGACTGTTTAACAGTTTAAACCAGGAGTCTGGCTCACTGTTCACGACTGTTTAACAGTTTAAACCAGGAGTCTGGCTCACTGTTCACGACTGTTTAACAGTTTAAACCAGGAGTCTGGCTCACTGTTCACGACTGTTTAACAGTTTAAACCAGGAGTCTGGCTCACTGTTCACGACTGTTTAACAGTTTAAACCAGGAGTCTGGCTCACTGTTCACGACTGTTTAACAGTTTAAACCAGGAGTCTGGCTCACTGTTCACGACTGTTTAACAGTTTAAACCAGGAGTCTCACGGTTCACGACTGTTTAACAGTTTAAACCAGGAGTCTGGCTCACTGTTCACGACTGTTTAACAGTTTAAACCAGGAGTCTGGCTCACTGTTCACGACTGTTTAACAGTTTAAACCAGGAGTCTCACGGTTCACGACTGTTTAACAGTTTAAACCAGGAGTCTCACGGTTCACGACTGTTTAACAGTTTAAACCAGGAGTCTGGCTCTGTTCACGACTGGGCCGATGTCAACACAGTTCCGTGATTAGTGAGGATTATTTAGTTACATTTATAGGAATACTGGTCGACCCCTATTGTAGACTCTTCTCACCTTCGAATATTTCATGGATTGAACTTGAATATGGCAACTTCCAGGATGAATCTAACCACTGTGTATTGACTAACCAATAGATGTTGATGGTAAAAGCTAAATAATTGACAAGATCAGAGTTTTTCTATATCTACCAGTTGGTGCTGAAATGTAGATGAATATGCATATATTTAGATGTCTCTCTTTCATTGATCCCTAATGACCGGTTATCTCTGTGTATTCTACTGAGTGTGTCGACGACATTAGAAAAGCTTCAGATAAACGGAACTGAAAAACCAATTGAAAGAAAACTCCACCAGAAATTCTGTTGGCCAGCGTGGGACTGTTTTCCATGGTTGAATTATTGTATTCAGTGCAAAGGAACCACACTGAGCCCGTTATACACCTGAATAAGGTAAATCAGTATACCAACTACTGAGAAGTGCGTAGGAAAGGTGCACATTTCCTGAGTCTGAATCGTGTCTATGTGTTTAGTCAAACTGCTAAGAAAACACAAAATAATACATTTAGCAAAACACTGCTCTTCTCAAATATGTTGTTGTTGTTTTTGTTGTAATATAACAATGCCTCGGGAACAAAGTAAATGCCTCCAGTATTTACAAACATAACAATCAAACCAAACAATAAATGATGACGATGTTTCTGTCCCGTTTTCTCTGATTCTGTTAACAGCCTCAGGTGAGCAGCTCCTGAGTCTGTCTAACTTTAAGGTCTGCTAGTCTAATGGCTAACCTTATAGTATGTTTGCGTCCCAAATGGAACCATATTCCCTACATAAAACAGTCACTACTTTTGTCCTGGACAAAAGTAGTGCACTAGATAGGGAATAAGGTGCAATTTGGAACACATCCCATGTCCTCTTTCTTTAGTTGCAAGTCAACTTTGCACCAACGTGTAGGCTACTATATCACCATATACAGTTGAAGTCAGAAGTTTACATACACCTTAGCCAAATACATTTAAACTCAGTTTTTCACAATTCCTGACATTTAATCCTAGTAAACATTCACTCTTATGTCAGTTAGGATCACCACTTTGTTTGACGAATGTGAAATGTCAGAATAATAGTAGAGAGAATGATTTATTTCAGCTTTTATTTCTTTCATCACATTCATCACCTTTCTTACTGAGCGGGCTTTCAGGTTATGTTGAAATAGGACTTGTTTTACTGTGGATATAGGTACTTTTGTGCCTGTTTCCTCCAACATCTTCACGAGGTCCTTTGCTGTTGTTCTGGGATTGATTTGCACTTTTCCCACCAAAGTACGTTCATCTCTAGGAGACAGAACACGTCTCCTTCCTGAGCGGTATGACGGCTGTTTGGTCCCATGGTGTTTATACTTGCGTACTATTGTTTATACAGATGAACGTGGTACCTTCAGGCGTTTGGAAATTGCTCCCAAGGATGAACCAGACTTGTGGAGGTCTAAAAAAAATAATCTGATTTCAAGGTTGAACCAGATTTGTCGAGGTCTAAAGATTTTTTTCTGAGGTCTAGGCTGATTTCTTTAGATTTTCCCATGATGTCAAGCAAAGAGGCACTGAGTTAGAAGGTAGGCCTTGAAATACATCCACAGGTACACCTCCAATTGACTCAAATTATGTCAATTAGCCTATCAGAAGCTTCTGAAGCAATTACATAATTTTTCTGGAATTTTCCAAGCTGTTTAAAGACACAGTCAACTTAGTGTATGTAAACTTCTGACCCACTAGAATTGTGATACAGTGAATTATAAGTGAAATAATCTGCCTGTAAACAATTGCTGGAAAAATTACTTGTGTCATCCACAAAGCAGATGTCCTAACCGACTTGCCAAAACTATAGTTTGTTAACAATACATTGGTTGAAAAACAAGTTTTAATGACTCCAACCTAAGTGTATGTAAACTTCCGACTTCAACTGTATATAGCCTAATATGTTACTCTATTACACTACTGGGTTACTATATATACAGGCTACTTTGTTGCTATATTATACTACTTTTTACTATATCTACTGTACATATAAGCTACTATATTTACATTTACATTACATTTAAGTCATTTAGCAGACGCTCTTATCCAGAGCGACTTACATTTTTAACCTTTATTTAACTAGGCAAGTCAGTTAAGAACAAACTCTTATTTTCAATGACGGTCTAGGAACAGTGGGTTAACTGCCTTGTTCAGGGGCAGAACGACAGATTTGTACCTTGTCAGCTCGGGGATTTGAACTTGCAACCTTTCGGTTACTAGCCCAACGCTCTAACCACTAGGCTACCCTGCCGCCCATATTACTATATATAGGCATCTGTATTACTATTGTACTACTGTCTCATACTATGGTTACTATATTATACTACTATGTTATTATAATATACTACCATAGGCTACTATATTACTATATTATACTACTATATTAATCTACTATAGTACTATATTATACTACTATGTGACTATATTATAGTACTATGTTACTTTATTATACTACTATGTTGGCAATGGAACAGTCAAATACTTTTAGATCAATGGGTCAGACAAAGGCATTCATCTGTTCTACTCTGTGGTCAATGGGTCAGACATAAACTACACTATGAAACAAAGATAAATGACATAAAGAATGATAGTAAAACGCTTTGGGGCACCTTAAATTACATTTTGAGAAAAAAAGCCAACTTGGCTCCATCATTCATTGAATCAGATGGCTTATTCATCACATAGCCAACTGATATTGCCAAATACTTTAAAACTTCTTATGGCTGCAATCCTGTTAACGGGATGATATGACAACAACCAGTGAAAGTGCAGGGAGCCAAATTCAAACAACAGAAATCTCATAATTAAAATTCCTCAAACATGTCCGATCTTATACCAGTTTAAAGGTAATCTTGTTGTTAATCCCACCAAAGTGTCCGATTTCAAAAAGGCTTTGCAGCGAAAGCACCACAAACGATTATGTTAGGTCACCGCAAAATCACATAAAAACACAGCTATTTTTCCAGCCAAAGACGGGAGTCACAAAAAGCAGAAATAGAGCTAAAATTTATCACTAACCTTTGATGATCTTCATCAGATGACACTCATAGGACTTCATGTTACACGATACATGTATGTTTTGTTTGATTAAGTTCATATTTATATTCAAAATCCTCCGTTTACATTGGCGCCATGTTCAGAAATGCCTCCAAAATATCCTGAGAAATTGCAGAGAGCCACGTCAAATAATATAAATACTCATCATAAACTTTGATGAAAGATACATGTTTTACATAGAATTAAAGATACACTGGTTCTTAATGCAACCGCTGTTTCAGATTTCAAAAAGCTTTACGGCAAAAGCACAATATTCAATAATCTGAGAACAGCTTTCATCCACAAAAGTAAGCCATACAGTTACCCGCCAAATTGTGTAGTCAACAAAACTTATAATTCTTCACTTACCTTTGCTGATCTACTTCGGAATGCACTCCCGTGAAATGCGAGTGACCAGGACCTGGCTCTCTGCCAGACCACTGACTAAAACAACTCCCATCCGGCTCCACATCCCAGTAGAAGCTTCATTCAAGGTTCTACCGACGATTGACATCCAGTGGAAGCCGTAGGAAGTGCAAACAGATCCATATCCTACTGTGTTTTCAATAGGCGACGAGTTGAAAATCGACCAAACCTCAGATTTCTCACTTCCTGGTTGGATATCTTCTCAGGTTTTTGCCTGCCATATGAGTTCTGTTATACTCACAGACATAATTCAAACAGTTTTAGAAACTTCAGAGTGTTTTATATCCAATACTAATAATAATATGAATATATTAGCAACTACGACTGAAGAGCAGGCCGTTTACTCTGTGCACCTCTGTGCACCTTTCATCCAAGCTACTCAATACTGCCCCTGCAGCCATAAGAAGTGAATGACTTTTTCATTGGCAAGATTAGCAAATTTAGGGATGAAATGCCAGCAACAAACATCCATGTATATTGGACCTAAGTATGAAGACAAGAATTGTACTTTTGAAGTCCGAAAAGTCAGTGTGGAAGAGGTGAAAAAAAAAAATGTTTTCACCCCCCCAAAGTCAATACTTTGTAGAGCCACCTTTTGCAGGAATTACAGGTGCAAGTTTCTTGGGGTATGTCTCCATAAGCTTGGTACATCTAGCCACTGGGATTTTTGCCCATTCTTCAAGGAAAAACTGCTACAGCTCCTTCAAGTTGGATGGGTTCCCTGGTGTGCAGCAATCTTTAAGTCATACCACAGATTCTCAATTGGATTGAGGTCTAGGCTTTGACTAGGCCATTCCAAGACATTGAAATGTTTCCCCTTAAACCACCCGAGTGTTGCTTTAGCAGTAGGGTTATTGTCCTACAGGAAGTTGAACCTCCGCCCCAGTCTCAAATCTCAAAGCGCCATACATCATTCAATTCTGACCAGTTTCCCAGCTCCTGCCGATGACAAACATCCCCACATATCAAATCAAATCAAATTTATTTATATAGCCCTTCTTACATCACCTGATATCTCAAAGTGCTGTACAGAAACCCAGCCTCAAACCCCAAACAGCAAGCAATGCAGGTGTAGAAGCACGGTGGCTAGGAAACACTTCCTAGAAAGGCCAAAACCTAGTAATAAACCTAAAGAGTGATGACATCCCCAAGAGGCAAAATATATAGTAAAAACAATAGTGGTCCTAAAACGGAACCTTGAGGAACACCGAAATGTACATTTGATGTGTCAGGGGACACACCATCCACAGAGACAAACTGATATCTTTCCAACAGATAAGACCTAAACCAGGCCAGAACTTGTCCGTGTAGACCAATTTGGGTTTCCAATCTCTCCAAAAGAATGTGATGATCGATGATATCAAAAGCAGCACTAAGGTCTAGGAGCACGAGAACAGATGCAGAGCCTTGGTCTGACGCCATTTAAAGGTAATTTACCACCTTCACAAGTGCAGTCTCAGTGCTATGATGGGGTCTAAAACCAGACTGAAGCATTTCGTATACATTTTTTTGTCTTCAGGAAGGCAGTGAGTTGCTGTGCAACAGCTTTAAAAAAAATTTTTGAGAGTAAGGGAAGATTCGACAAAGGCTGATAGTTTTTTATATTTTCTGGGTCAAGGTTTGGCTTTTTCAAGAGCTGCTTTATTACTGCCACTTTTAGTGAGTTTGGTACACATCCTGTGCATAGAGAACTGTTTATTATGTTCAACATAGGAGGGCCAAGCACAGGAAGCAGCTCTTTCAGTAGTTTAGTTGGAATAGGGTCCAGTATGCAGTTTGAAGGTTTAGAGGCCATGACTATTTTCATCATTGTGTCAAGAGATATAGTACTAAAACACTTGAGTGTCTCTCTTGATCTTAGGTCCTGGCAGTGTTGTGCAGACTCAGGACAACTGAGCTTTGGAGGAATACGCAGATTTAAAGAGGAGTCTGTAATTTTCTTTCTAATGATCATGATCTTCATGAATTTATCACTGCTGAAGTGAAACCCATCCTCTCTTGGGGAATGCTGCTTTTTTAGTTAGCTTTGCGACAGTATCAAACATTTATTTTGGATTGTTCTTATTTTCCTCAATTAAGTTTGAAAAATAGGATGATCGAGCTGCAGTAAGGGCTCTTCGATACTGCACGGTACTGTCTTTCCAAGCTAGTCGGAAGACTCCAGTTTGATGTGGCGCCATTTTTGTACCAATTTTCTGGCAGCTTGCTTCAGAGTTCGGCTGTTTTCTGTATACCAGGGAGCTAGTTTCTTATGACAAATGTTTTTAGTTTATAGGGATGCGACTGCTTCTAGGGTATTGCGCAAGGTTAAATTGAGTTCATCAGTTAGGTGGTTAAATGGTTTTTGTCCTCTGACGTCCTTGGGTAGGCAGGGGGAGTCTAGAGGGGCATCAATGAATCTTTGGGTTGTCTGATAATTTATAGCACGACTTTTGATGATCCTTGGTTGGGGTTCTGAGCATATTATTTGTTGCGATTGGAAACGTAATAAAATGGTGGTCCGATGGCAGCATGATACTGTCCCCACCATGCTTCACTGTGAGGATGATATTCTTGGGGGTGATGAGAGGTGTTGGGTTTGCACCAGACATAGCAGTTTCCTTGATGGCCAAAAAGCTACATTTTTGTCTCATCTGACCGGAGTACCTTCTTCCATATGTTTGGGGAGTCTCCCGCATGCCTTTTGGCGAACACCAAACGTGTTTGCTTATTTTTTTCTTTATGCAATGGCTTTTTTCTGGCTACCCTTCCGTAAAGCCCAGCTCTGTGGAGTGTACGGCTTAAAGTGGTCCTATGGATAGATACTCCAATCTCCGCTGTGGAGCTTTGCAGCTCCTTTAGGGTTATTTTTGGTCTCTTTGTTGCCTCTCTGATTAATGCTCACCTTGCCTGGTCCGTTTTGGTGGGCGGTCCTCTCTTGACAGGTTTGTTGTGGTGCCAAATTCTTTCCTTTTTTATAATAATGGATTTAATGGTGCTCAGAGTTCAAAGTTTCTGATTGTTTTATAACCCAACCTTGATCTGTACTTCTCCACAACTTTATCCCTGACCTGCTTGAAGAGCTCCTTGGTCTTAATGGTGCCGCTTGCTTGGTGGTGACCCTTGCTTAGTGGAGTGACTCTGGGGCCTTTCAGAACAGGTGTATATATACACATGAGATCATGTGTCAGATCATGTGACACTTAGATTGCACTATGTGACTTCTGAAGGTAATTGATTGCACCAATTCTTATTTAGGGGCTTCATAGCAAAGGGGTGAATACATATGCACGCACCACTTTTCCGTTATTTGAAACAAATAATTTTTTTCATTTAATTTCACCAATTTGGACATTTTTGTGTATGTCCATTACATGAAATCCAAATAAAAATCAATTTAAATTACAGGTTGTAATGCAACAAAACAGGAAAAACGCCAAGGGAAAACTTTTGCAAGGCACCGTATATATTGACTACGGCTGATAAATTGCTGCTTCACATTAATTATGAAAAAAGTTCACTTGCGTTGTAATTTCAATTCACCCAATCCAGAGACAATCATGTCCAATCACCTGTCTGTCCCGTCCATCCAGTCCGTCTTCTAAAAAGCCTCCAGAGTCAGACACAGTGAGAAATCTGACTGCCTGATAGGTACTTAGCACCGCTGCCCAGTGTCGGCAGCTCACTTTTTGTTATTCACATAGAACAGTTTTATATCCAATTTGCTTTGTTTAAATACTCCAGGCCACAAGGTGGCAGTAGCTTGTTTGGCTTGTGCCTGCTGACGCTAATGTAAGCTAACTAGTAAACTGCGCTGTTGTTGCTAGCCAGCTAGAATTTGTACTGGACACAACTAAATAACTAGCTTAGCTAGCAACATTTATAATTAATTCACAATGGATTTGTTTTTGAATGAAGCAGCTGCCTGTTAGCGAGAGTCAGTGGAGGTGCTAGCTCACTCTGTTGTGCTAAATGCTAACCATTTAGCTAACAATAGCTAGCAAGCGAACTGGCACTGGCAGTATGGGACAATCGAAAGTGAAATAAATGATCGAGAGCTAGCTTGGTAAAGCATTCAGT
Organism: Salvelinus fontinalis; assembly: GCF_029448725.1. NCBI lineage: Eukaryota > Metazoa > Chordata > Actinopteri > Salmoniformes > Salmonidae > Salvelinus > Salvelinus fontinalis. Next base: position 468,469 of record NW_026600215.1, read on the forward strand.
GTTGTGTGCATTGTGGTGCACTTACCACCCCATTTGTTTCATGTGAAGTGTGTTACAGCCTGGCTCAGTTAGCGAGCTAATGAGATTAGATTAGGCTATGCTAGCTAGATAACTAATGAGCAGGTTCACTATCAAACTGAACCTCACAAAAAAAATCCTTTAAGCACAAAACTCTTTAGCTAGATATAACAGATTGAAATACTTGCTCTAGGAAAAATATGTAATTTTGCAGCTGAACAATTGTGATGAAAGGGGTGGATTATACACGGAGAAGTCTATTTTCCTTTTCTTGTCACTTCTGTCAGTTTTTCACGCTGAAGTTTGTGCTTTCTGATAAGGCTCAAAGTCAAGTTCTCAGCCACTGAGGAGCATTGTGATTCTACAAGTATAAGTGGCAGGTTTGTCAGTACCAGGTCGGTACACAGCAGGTACATTACGTCTTTGTTCTAGCAAGAGAAGGAACGGCCTCCTACTGTGATAAATACCTGGCAGGCAGATTCCTTGGTGTGTATGTACCATTAGGTTTTCCAACGAAGGTCTACCTTGAAGTTATAGGCCTGCTGAAAGGTTATCGGGCTGCTGCTGTACAGCGCTGAAGACATACTGTATTGAACCGTTACATTGCTCTGGGAGAGACAGTGACAAACATTGAATAGTCATTGCTTTAAGCAGACACCTTGTTGACAACTGTCCTTATTGACAAATGAGTGGATTGATTGGGTGTCATTGTTGTGTTGTCTAATTGTACTACCTGGTGTTATTGGTTGTCTGCCAGGGCATTGGGAGTCTGAGTACACATGACCTAGCCAGTCTGGAACCTTTATTGAAGAGAATGAACACTGGAACGGAGACAGACACACAAACAGGAGTTTGTGTTAGATTTATTGAAGGGAAGGCTTAGCCAATAAGCCTATTTATTGGTTCACAATAAGGAACAACCCTACCTTCAGGATATGACCAGACATTGGATCAGAACCCCATGTAAATGTAACACAGAGGCTTTGGGCTGGGCTGGGTCCATTGTGAGGATATCCTGCCTTATAAACCAATGTGACTCTTTGCTTTATAATCCATAAATCGTCTAATGATTACCTTCTCAAATCAAATTTTTACGAATAGCTTTGTATTCTATTGAGTCTTTCATTGCTTGATAGAGGTGAATAGTATCCTGAGGCAAGGCGAGACCCAGATGCAGACACAGGAGGCAGATGGTTGGAGTTTAAGATGTTTAATAATCCAAAAAGGAATAGGCAAGAGAATGGTTGTGGACAGGCAAAAGGTCATAACCAGATCAGAGTCCAGGAGGTACAGAGTGGCAGACAGGCTCGTAGTCAAGGCAGGCAGAATGGTCAGGCAGGCGGGTACAGAGTCCAGAACAGGAAAGGATCAAAACCAGGAGGACAAGAAAAAGGATAATAGCAAAGGCATGAGTACGGGAAAACCGCTGGTGACTTGGACATACAAGATGAACTGGCATAGAGAGACAGGAAACACAGGGATAAATACACTGGTACAGAGAGACAGGAAACACAGGGATAAATACACTGGCACAGAGAGACAGGAAACACAGGGATAAATACACTGGTACAGAGAGACAGGAAACACAGGGATAAATAAACTGGTACAGAGAGACAGGGATAAATACACTGGCACAGAGAGACAGGAAACACAGGGATACATACACTGGTACAGAGAGACAGGAAACACAGGGATAAATACACTGGTACAGAGAGACAGGAAACACAGGGATAAATAGACTGGTACAGAGAGACAGGAAACACAGGGATAAATACACTGGGGAAAACACCAGGAGGGGGTGGAGACAATAACAAGGACAGGTGAAACAGATCAGGGTGTGACAGAATAGGATTGGATGTGAAACAGATCAGGGTGTGACAGAATAGGATTGGATGTGAAACAGATCAGGGTGTGACAGAATAGGATTGGATGAGAAACAGATCAGGGTGTGACAGAATAGGTTTGGATGTGAAACAGATCAGGGTGTGACAGAATAGGATTGGATGTGAAACAGATCAGGGTGTGACAGAATAGGGTTGGATGTGAAACAGATCAGGGTGTGACAGAATAGGATTGGATGTGAAACAGATCAGGGTGTGACAGAATAGGATTGGATGTGGAACAGATCAGGGTGTGACAGAATAGGATGGATGAGAAACAGATCAGGGTGTGACAGAATAGGATTGGATGAGAAACAGATCAGGGTGTGACAGAATAGGATTGGATGTGAAACAGATCAGGGTGTGACAGAATAGGATTGGATGTGAAACAGATCAGGGTGTGACAGAATAGGTTGGATGTGAAACAGATCAGGGTGTGACAGAATAGGATTGGATGTGAAACAGATCAGGGTGTGACAGAATAGGATTGGATGTGAAACAGATCAGGGTGTGACAGAATAGGGTTGGATGTGAAACAGATCAGGGTGTGACAGAATAGGATTGGATGTGAAACAGATCAGGGTGTGACAGAATAGGATGGATGAGAAACAGATCAGGGTGTGACAGAATAGTGATGACATCCCCAAGAGGCAAAATATATAGTAAAAACAATAGTGGTCCTAAAACGGAACCTTGAGGAACACCGAAATGTACATTTGATGTGTCAGGGGACACACCATCCACAGAGACAAACTGATATCTTTCCAACAGATAAGACCTAAACCAGGCCAGAACTTGTCCGTGTAGACCAATTTGGGTTTCCAATCTCTCCAAAAGAATGTGATGATCGATGATATCAAAAGCAGCACTAAGGTCTAGGAGCACGAGAACAGATGCAGAGCCTTGGTCTGACGCCATTTAAAGGTAATTTACCACCTTCACAAGTGCAGTCTCAGTGCTATGATGGGGTCTAAAACCAGACTGAAGCATTTCGTATACATTTTTTTGTCTTCAGGAAGGCAGTGAGTTGCTGTGCAACAGCTTTAAAAAAATTTTTTGAGAGTAAGGGAAGATTCGACAAAGGCTGATAGTTTTTTATATTTTCTGGGTCAAGGTTTGGCTTTTTCAAGAGCTGCTTTATTACTGCCACTTTTAGTGAGTTTGGTACACATCCTGTGCATAGAGAACTGTTTATTATGTTCAACATAGGAGGGCCAAGCACAGGAAGCAGCTCTTTCAGTAGTTTAGTTGGAATAGGGTCCAGTATGCAGTTTGAAGGTTTAGAGGCCATGACTATTTTCATCATTGTGTCAAGAGATATAGTACTAAAACACTTGAGTGTCTCTCTTGATCTTAGGTCCTGGCAGTGTTGTGCAGACTCAGGACAACTGAGCTTTGGAGGAATACGCAGATTTAAAGAGGAGTCTGTAATTTTCTTTCTAATGATCATGATCTTCATGAATTTATCACTGCTGAAGTGAAACCCATCCTCTCTTGGGGAATGCTGCTTTTTTAGTTAGCTTTGCGACAGTATCAAACATTTATTTTGGATTGTTCTTATTTTCCTCAATTAAGTTTGAAAAATAGGATGATCGAGCTGCAGTAAGGGCTCTTCGATACTGCACGGTACTGTCTTTCCAAGCTAGTCGGAAGACTCCAGTTTGATGTGGCGCCATTTTTGTACCAATTTTCTGGCAGCTTGCTTCAGAGTTCGGCTGTTTTCTGTATACCAGGGAGCTAGTTTCTTATGACAAATGTTTTTAGTTTATAGGGATGCGACTGCTTCTAGGGTATTGCGCAAGGTTAAATTGAGTTCATCAGTTAGGTGGTTAAATGGTTTTTGTCCTCTGACGTCCTTGGGTAGGCAGGGGGAGTCTAGAGGGGCATCAATGAATCTTTGGGTTGTCTGATAATTTATAGCACGACTTTTGATGATCCTTGGTTGGGGTTCTGAGCATATTATTTGTTGCGATTGGAAACGTAATAAAATGGTGGTCCGATGGCAGCATGATACTGTCCCCACCATGCTTCACTGTGAGGATGATATTCTTGGGGGTGATGAGAGGTGTTGGGTTTGCACCAGACATAGCAGTTTCCTTGATGGCCAAAAAGCTACATTTTTGTCTCATCTGACCGGAGTACCTTCTTCCATATGTTTGGGGAGTCTCCCGCATGCCTTTTGGCGAACACCAAACGTGTTTGCTTATTTTTTTCTTTATGCAATGGCTTTTTTCTGGCTACCCTTCCGTAAAGCCCAGCTCTGTGGAGTGTACGGCTTAAAGTGGTCCTATGGATAGATACTCCAATCTCCGCTGTGGAGCTTTGCAGCTCCTTTAGGGTTATTTTTGGTCTCTTTGTTGCCTCTCTGATTAATGCTCACCTTGCCTGGTCCGTTTTGGTGGGCGGTCCTCTCTTGACAGGTTTGTTGTGGTGCCAAATTCTTTCCTTTTTTATAATAATGGATTTAATGGTGCTCAGAGTTCAAAGTTTCTGATTGTTTTATAACCCAACCTTGATCTGTACTTCTCCACAACTTTATCCCTGACCTGCTTGAAGAGCTCCTTGGTCTTAATGGTGCCGCTTGCTTGGTGGTGACCCTTGCTTAGTGGAGTGACTCTGGGGCCTTTCAGAACAGGTGTATATATACACATGAGATCATGTGTCAGATCATGTGACACTTAGATTGCACTATGTGACTTCTGAAGGTAATTGATTGCACCAATTCTTATTTAGGGGCTTCATAGCAAAGGGGTGAATACATATGCACGCACCACTTTTCCGTTATTTGAAACAAATAATTTTTTTCATTTAATTTCACCAATTTGGACATTTTTGTGTATGTCCATTACATGAAATCCAAATAAAAATCAATTTAAATTACAGGTTGTAATGCAACAAAACAGGAAAAACGCCAAGGGAAAACTTTTGCAAGGCACCGTATATATTGACTACGGCTGATAAATTGCTGCTTCACATTAATTATGAAAAAAGTTCACTTGCGTTGTAATTTCAATTCACCCAATCCAGAGACAATCATGTCCAATCACCTGTCTGTCCCGTCCATCCAGTCCGTCTTCTAAAAAGCCTCCAGAGTCAGACACAGTGAGAAATCTGACTGCCTGATAGGTACTTAGCACCGCTGCCCAGTGTCGGCAGCTCACTTTTTGTTATTCACATAGAACAGTTTTATATCCAATTTGCTTTGTTTAAATACTCCAGGCCACAAGGTGGCAGTAGCTTGTTTGGCTTGTGCCTGCTGACGCTAATGTAAGCTAACTAGTAAACTGCGCTGTTGTTGCTAGCCAGCTAGAATTTGTACTGGACACAACTAAATAACTAGCTTAGCTAGCAACATTTATAATTAATTCACAATGGATTTGTTTTTGAATGAAGCAGCTGCCTGTTAGCGAGAGTCAGTGGAGGTGCTAGCTCACTCTGTTGTGCTAAATGCTAACCATTTAGCTAACAATAGCTAGCAAGCGAACTGGCACTGGCAGTATGGGACAATCGAAAGTGAAATAAATGATCGAGAGCTAGCTTGGTAAAGCATTCAGTGTTGTGTGCATTGTGGTGCACTTACCACCCCATTTGTTTCATGTGAAGTGTGTTACAGCCTGGCTCAGTTAGCGAGCTAATGAGATTAGATTAGGCTATGCTAGCTAGATAACTAATGAGCAGGTTCACTATCAAACTGAACCTCACAAAAAAAATCCTTTAAGCACAAAACTCTTTAGCTAGATATAACAGATTGAAATACTTGCTCTAGGAAAAATATGTAATTTTGCAGCTGAACAATTGTGATGAAAGGGGTGGATTATACACGGAGAAGTCTATTTTCCTTTTCTTGTCACTTCTGTCAGTTTTTCACGCTGAAGTTTGTGCTTTCTGATAAGGCTCAAAGTCAAGTTCTCAGCCACTGAGGAGCATTGTGATTCTACAAGTATAAGTGGCAGGTTTGTCAGTACCAGGTCGGTACACAGCAGGTACATTACGTCTTTGTTCTAGCAAGAGAAGGAACGGCCTCCTACTGTGATAAATACCTGGCAGGCAGATTCCTTGGTGTGTATGTACCATTAGGTTTTCCAACGAAGGTCTACCTTGAAGTTATAGGCCTGCTGAAAGGTTATCGGGCTGCTGCTGTACAGCGCTGAAGACATACTGTATTGAACCGTTACATTGCTCTGGGAGAGACAGTGACAAACATTGAATAGTCATTGCTTTAAGCAGACACCTTGTTGACAACTGTCCTTATTGACAAATGAGTGGATTGATTGGGTGTCATTGTTGTGTTGTCTAATTGTACTACCTGGTGTTATTGGTTGTCTGCCAGGGCATTGGGAGTCTGAGTACACATGACCTAGCCAGTCTGGAACCTTTATTGAAGAGAATGAACACTGGAACGGAGACAGACACACAAACAGGAGTTTGTGTTAGATTTATTGAAGGGAAGGCTTAGCCAATAAGCCTATTTATTGGTTCACAATAAGGAACAACCCTACCTTCAGGATATGACCAGACATTGGATCAGAACCCCATGTAAATGTAACACAGAGGCTTTGGGCTGGGCTGGGTCCATTGTGAGGATATCCTGCCTTATAAACCAATGTGACTCTTTGCTTTATAATCCATAAATCGTCTAATGATTACCTTCTCAAATCAAATTTTTACGAATAGCTTTGTATTCTATTGAGTCTTTCATTGCTTGATAGAGGTGAATAGTATCCTGAGGCAAGGCGAGACCCAGATGCAGACACAGGAGGCAGATGGTTGGAGTTTAAGATGTTTAATAATCCAAAAAGGAATAGGCAAGAGAATGGTTGTGGACAGGCAAAAGGTCATAACCAGATCAGAGTCCAGGAGGTACAGAGTGGCAGACAGGCTCGTAGTCAAGGCAGGCAGAATGGTCAGGCAGGCGGGTACAGAGTCCAGAACAGGAAAGGATCAAAACCAGGAGGACAAGAAAAAGGATAATAGCAAAGGCATGAGTACGGGAAAACCGCTGGTGACTTGGACATACAAGATGAACTGGCATAGAGAGACAGGAAACACAGGGATAAATACACTGGTACAGAGAGACAGGAAACACAGGGATAAATACACTGGCACAGAGAGACAGGAAACACAGGGATAAATACACTGGTACAGAGAGACAGGAAACACAGGGATAAATAAACTGGTACAGAGAGACAGGGATAAATACACTGGCACAGAGAGACAGGAAACACAGGGATACATACAATGGTACAGAGAGACAGGAAACACAGGGATAAATACACTGGTACAGAGAGACAGGAAACACAGGGATAAATAGACTGGTACAGAGAGACAGGAAACACAGGGATAAATACACTGGGGAAAACACCAGGAGGGGGTGGAGACAATAACAAGGACAGGTGAAACAGATCAGGGTGTGACAGAATAGGATTGGATGTGAAACAGATCAGGGTGTGACAGAATAGGATTGGATGTGAAACAGATCAGGGTGTGACAGAATAGGATTGGATGAGAAACAGATCAGGGTGTGACAGAATAGGTTTGGATGTGAAACAGATCAGGGTGTGACAGAATAGGATTGGATGTGAAACAGATCAGGGTGTGACAGAATAGGGTTGGATGTGAAACAGATCAGGGTGTGACAGAATAGGATTGGATGTGAAACAGATCAGGGTGTGACAGAATAGGATTGGATGTGGAACAGATCAGGGTGTGACAGAATAGGATGGATGAGAAACAGATCAGGGTGTGACAGAATAGGATTGGATGAGAAACAGATCAGGGTGTGACAGAATAGGATTGGATGTGAAACAGATCAGGGTGTGACAGAATAGGATTGGATGTGAAACAGATCAGGGTGTGACAGAATAGGTTGGATGTGAAACAGATCAGGGTGTGACAGAATAGGATTGGATGTGAAACAGATCAGGGTGTGACAGAATAGGATTGGATGTGAAACAGATCAGGGTGTGACAGAATAGGGTTGGATGTGAAACAGATCAGGGTGTGACAGAATAGGATTGGATGTGAAACAGATCAGGGTGTGACAGAATAGGATGGATGAGAAACAGATCAGGGTGTGACAGAATAGGATTGGATGTGAAACAGATCAGGGTGTGACAGAATAGGATTGGATGTGAAACAGATCAGGGTGTGACAGAATAGGCTTGGATGTGAAACAGATCAGGGTGTGACAGAATAGCATTGGATGTGAAACAGATCAGGGTGTGACAGAATAGGGTTGGATGTGAAACAGATCAGGGTGTGACAGAATAGGATTGGATGTGAAACAGATCAGGGTGTGACAGAATAGGATTGGATGTGAAACAGATCAGGGTGTGACAGAATAGGATTGGATGTGAAACAGATCAGGGTGTGACAGAATAGGGTTGGATGTGAAACAGATCAGGGTGTGACAGAATAGAATTGGATGTGAAACAGATCAGGGTGTGACAGAATAGGATTGGATGTGAAACAGATCAGGGTGTGACAGAATAGGATTGGATGTGAAACAGATCAGGGTGTGACAGAATAGGATTGGATGTGAAACAGATCAGGGTGTGACAGAATAGCATTGGATGAGAAACAGATCAGGGTGTGACAGAATAGGATTGGATGAGAAACAGATCAGGGTGTGACAGAATAGGATTGGATGAGAAACAGATCAGGGTGTGACAGAATAGGATTGGATGAGAAACAGATCAGGGTGTGACAGAATAGGATTGGATGTGAAACAGATCAGGGTGTGACAGAACAGGATTGGATGTGAAACAGATCAGGGTGTGACAGAATAGGATTGGATGTGAAACAGATCAGGGTGTGACAGAATAGGATGAGTATTGACACACATGTTTCTTTGTACCTTTTCTTTGCAGATGGCCTTTCCACCTCACCACCTCTCCAGCTCTTCTTTTATCCAATTGACAAATCCAAATAATCCTGACAAACAGATTGAAATAACAGGAATTTTGCAATCAATTGAAACATTCCTCCCTATGTAGAGAGACTCCTCTGAGTCTCCCCCCAACCAAAGCAGAGCAGGAGATGGACAGTGTAATGTAGAGGTAATCCATCCAATTTATACCTGACAGTCGAGCAAGAAGAAAAGTCTGGTCTCTATTACTTTGGTTTCACAGTGCAGGGCCACTGTGGCTTACCTCTCAGCCACACAAGGAAGCATGTAACCAGCCAATATGTCAGCCAGCTGGAGGCTTCATTACACCTGGGCTTTACTGGAGGCCTCACTACAGTGGGCTTTACTGAAGGATTCACTACACTGGGCTTTACTGGAGGATTCACTACACTGGGCTTTACTGGAGGCTTCACTACAGTGGGCTTTACTGGAGGCTTCACTACAGTGGGCTTTACTGGAGGCTTCACTACACTGGGCTTTACTGGAGGATTCACTACACTGGGCTTTACTGGAGGCCTCACTACACTGGGCTTTAGTGGAGGATTCACTACACTGGGCTTTACTGAAGGCCTCACTACACTGGGATTTACTGGAGGATTCACTACAGTGGGCTTTACTGGAGGATTCACTACACTGGGCTTTACTGGAGGATTCACTACACTGGGCTTTACTGGAGGATTCACTACACTGGGCTTTACTGGAGGATTCACTACACTGGGCTTTACTGGAGGCTTCACTACACTGGGCTTTACTGGAGGCTTCACTACACTGGGCTTTACTGGAGGATTCACTACACTGGGCTTTACTGGAGGCTTCACTACACTGGGCTTTACTGGAGGCTTCACTACACTGGGCTTTACTGGAGGCTTCACTACACTGGGCTTTACTGGAGGATTCACTACACTGGGCTTTACTGGAGGATTCACTACACTGGGCTTTACTGGAGGATTCACTACACTGGGCTTTACTGGAGGATTCACTACACTGGGCTTTACTGGAGGATTCACTACACTGGGCTTTACTGGAGGCTTCACTACACTGGGCTTTACTGGAGGATTCACTACAGTGGGCTTTAATGGAGGATTCACTACAGTGGGCTTTACTGGAGGCATCACTACACTTGGCTTTACTGGAGGCTTCACTACACTGGGCTTTACTGGAGGCTTCACTACACTGGGCTTTACTGGAGGCTTCACTACAGTGGGCTTTACTGGAGGCTTCACTACAGTGGGCTTTACTGGAGGCTTCACTACACTGGGCTTTACTGGAGGATTCACTACAGTGGGCTTTACTGGAGGCTACACTACAGTGGGCTTTACTGGAGGATTCACTACACTGGGCTTTACTGGAGGCTTCACTACACTGGGCTTTACTGGAGGATTCACTACAGTGGGCTTTACTGGAGGCTTCACTACAGTGGGCTTTACTGGAGGCTTCACTACAGTGGGCTTTACTGGAGGCTTCACTACACTGGCCTTTACTGGAGGATTCACTACAGTGGGCTTTACTGGAGGCCACACTACAGTGGGCTTTACTGGAGGATTCACTACACTGGGCTTTACTGAAGGCCTCACTACACTGGGCTTTACTGGAGGCTTCACTACACTGGGCAATACTGGAGGATTCACTACACTGGGCTTTACTGAAGGCCTTACTACAGTGGGCTTTACTGAAGGATTCACTACACTGGGCTTTACTGGAGGCTTCACTACACCTGGGCTTTACTGGAGGCTTCACTACACTGGGCTTTAGTGGAGGATTCACTACACTGGGCTTTACTGGATGATTCACTACACTGGGCTTTACTGGAGGATTCACTACACTGGGCTTTACTGGAGGATTCACTACACTGGGCTTTACTGGAGGATTCACTACACCTGGGCGTTACTGGAGGCTTCACTACACTGGGCTTTACTGGAGGATTCACTACACTGGGCTTTACTGGATGATTCACTACACTGGGCTTTACTGGAGGCTTCACCACACTGGGCTTCACTGGAGGCTTCATTACACTGGGCTTTACTGGAGGCCTCACTACACTGGGCTTTACTGGAGGCTTCACTACACTGGGCTTTACTGAAGGCCTCACTACACTGGGCTTTACTGGAGGCTTCACTACAGTGGGCTTTACTGGAGGCTTCATTACACTGGGCTTTACTGAAGACCTCACTACACTGGGCTTTACTGGAGGATTCACTACACTGGGCTTTACTGGAGGCTTCACTACACTGGGCTTTACTGAAGGCTTCACTACACTGGGCTTTACTGGAGGCTTCACTACAGTGGGCTTTACTGGAGGCTTCATTACACTGGGCTTTACTGGAGGATTCACTACACTGGGCTTTACTGAAGGCCTCACCACAGTGGGCTTTACTGAAGGCCTCACTACACTGGGCTTTACTGGAGGATTCACTACACTGGGCATTACTGAAGGCCTCACTACACTGGGCTTTACTGGAGGCTTCACTACAGTGGGCTTTACTGGAGGCTTCATTACACTGGGCTTTACTGGAGGATTCACTACAGTGGGCTTTACTGAAGGCCTCACTACAGTGGGCTTTACTGAAGGCCTCACTACACTGGGCTTTACTGGAGGCCTCACTACACTGGGCAATACTGGAGTATTCACTACACTGGGCTTTACTGAAGGCCTCACTACACTGGGCTTTACTGGAGGATTCACTACACTGGGCTTTACTGAAGGCCTCACTACACTGGGCTTTACTGGAGGATTCACTACACTGGGCTTTACTGAAGGCCTCACTACACTGGGATTTACTGGAGGCTTCACTACACTGGGCTTTACTGGAGGATTCACTACACTGGGCTTTACTGGAGGCTTCACTACACTGGGCTTTACTGGAGGCTTCACTACACTGGGCTTTACTGGAGGCTTCACTACACTGGGCATTACTGGAGGATTCACTACACTGGGCTTTACTGAAGGATTCACTACACTGGGCTTTACTGGAGGCTTCACTACACTGGGCTTTACTGGAGGATTCACTACACTGGGCTTTACTGAAGGCCTCACTACACTGGGCTTTACTGAAGGCCTCACTACACTGGGCTTTACTGGAGGATTCACTACACTGGGCTTTACTGGAGGCTTCACTACACTGGGCTTTACTGGAGGCTTCACTACACTGGGCTTTACTGGAGGATTCACTACAGTGGGCTTTATGGAGGCTTCACTACACTGGGCTTTACTGGAGGCTTCACTACACTGGGCTTTACTGGAGGCTTCACTACACTGGGCTTTACTGGAGGCTTCACTACACTGGGCTTTACTGGAGGATTCACTACACTGGGCTTTACTGGAGGATTCACTACACTGGGCTTTACTGAAGGATTCACTACACTGGGCTTTACTGGAGGCTTCACTACACTGGGCTTTACTGAAGGCCTCACTACACTGGGCTTTACTGGAGGATTCACTACACTGGGCTTTACTGGAGGATTCACTACACTGGGCTTTACTGGAGGCTTCACTACACTGGGCTTTACTGGAGGATTCACTACAGTGGGCTTTACTGGAGGATTCACTACAGTGGGCTTTATGGAGGCTTCACTACACTGGGCTTTACTGGAGGCTTCACTACACTGGGCTTTACTGGAGGCTTCACTACACTGGGCTTTACTGGAGGATTCACTACACTGGGCTTTACTGGAGGATTCACTACACTGGGCTTTACTGGAGGATTCACTACACTGGGCTCTACTGGAGGATTCACTACACTGGGCTTTACTGGAGGCTTCACTACACTGGGATTTACTGGAGGCTTCACTACACTGGGCTTTACTGGAGGCCTCACTACACTGGGCTTTACTGGAGGCTTCACTACAGTGGGCTTTACTGAAGGCCTCACTACAGTGGGCTTTACTGAAGGCCTCACTACACTGGGCTTTACTGGAGGCCTCACTACACTGGGCAATACTGGAGTATTCACTACACTGGGCTTTACTGAAGGCCTCACTACACTGGGCTTTACTGGAGGATTCACTACACTGGGCTTTACTGAAGGCCTCACTACACTGGGCTTTACTGGAGGATTCACTACACTGGGCTTTACTGGAGGCTTCACTACACTGGGCTTTACTGGAGGCTTCACTACACTGGGCTTTACTGGAGGCTTCACTACACTGGGCTTTACTGGAGGCTTCACTACACTGGGCTTTACTGGAGGCTTCACTACACTGGGCTTTACTGGAGGCTTCACTACACTGGGCTTTACTGGAGGAGTCACTACACTGGGCTTTACTGGAGGATTCACTACACTGGGCTTTACTGGAGGCCTCATTACAGTGTTTGTCACACACATTACTGGGCCCAATGAAGCTCTCCTTTTCCACAGACTAAGTAACAAAGTGCTCCACATCGTAAAGTAATACTATAAAATAAACGTACTAACAAAGGAAGGAGAAATGAAAATCTAAATAAAACAAATTTACAGTTAACAATCACTTTAGCACTAATTTCAGAACCTTGTGGTCATTTTTCAAAAGTCTAGACACAAAACGGTCAACACTTGTAACACAGAACGCATTGTGCATTCATATCTTTAAAGAAACCTTGCACTTGCAGAATCATTGTTTCAAATAACTCATTAATCATGAAATACCGTAGGAACATTCATTTAGATCACCCACACACAAGATACCGATAGTTTCACTGGGTAGTTGTTCGTACAATCATTAAATATTGTCGTACAAAATATGTGATACATGTTTCATTATGCTACTACACGTAAATACATCACTGTAAAAGGACTAGTAGAGAGAATACTACAGACACAGTGGAATCATTGAACAAAATATGACATTTACTGATGAAATACAATAAAATCACAACATAGGTTTCTTTGAATCAAAGCAAAAATAATTAGCTACAAAAAAATAAACAACAGTTACAGGTCAACTGCAGTGTTCCTCACCTGGCTCACTGTAAAACGTCAACTGCAGTGTTCCTCACCTGGCTCACTGTAAAACGTCAACTGCAGTGTTCCTCACCTGGCTCACTGTAAAACGTCAACTGCAGTGTTCCTCACCTGGCTCACTGTAAAACGTCAACTGCAGTGTTCCTCACCTGGCTCACTGTAAAACGTCAACTGCAGTGTTCCTCACCTGGCTCACTGTAAAACGTCAACTGCAGTGTTCCTCACCTGGCTCACTGTAAAACGTCAACTGCAGTGTTCCTCACCTGGCTCACTGTAAAACGTCAACTGCAGTGTTCCTCACCTGGCTCACTGTAAAACGTCAACTGCAGTGTTCCTCACCTGGCTCACTGTAAAACGTCAACTGCAGTGTTCCTCACCTGGCTCACTGTAAAACGTCAACTGCAGTGTTCCTCACCTGGCTCACTGTAAAACGTCAACTGCAGTGTTCCTCACCTGGCTCACTGTAAAACGTCAACTGCAGTGTTCCTCACCTGGCTCACTGTAAAACGTCAACTGCAGTGTTCCTCACCTGGCTCACTGTAAAACGTCAACTGCAGTGTTCCTCACCTGGCTCACTATAAAAAGCAAAACAAAGACTGTACTTCTATAACGGTTGTCTTCCTCTTCTGATGAGGAATATGAAGGATCAGACCAAAATACAGCGTGGTAAGTGTCCATGTTACTTTAATATAACGGAACACGAAAAAAAGACAACAATAACAAAGTGAATGACAAAGAAAACCGAAACAGTCCTGAAAGGTGAAACAAACACCAACACAGGAAACAAATACCCACAAACACAGGTGGGAACAGGCTACCTAAGTATGGTTCTCAATCAGAGACAACGATGGACAACTGCCTCTGATTGGGAACCATACTAGGCCAAACACAGAAATACAACACATAGAACAAAACGTAGAATATAGAACATAGAATGCCCACCCCAACTCACACCTTGACCAAACCAAAATACAGACATAAAAAGGAACTAAGGTCAGAACATGACGACTTCTATATTTCCCATCAACCCTGTCTTGTGGATTTGGCCACAGGTTCTCATCCACATCACAACGGATGTTTTCATTAGCCAAACATCTTGGGAAGAGTCTTCGGGCGAATCCAGGCCTGACGCTGGTCTGCCGTGATGTCATTGCATGGGTCATCCATGGCCTGGAGAAGGGTGGCTTGTTCGTGAGGGCACCTATCATATACCTTCCACCTCCATGTGGAGAAAAATTCCTCAATCAGGTTTTAGGAAAGAAGAGTATGGGGGTAAGTACAGGGTGGTAAATTGTGGATGGGCCTGAAACCATGCTTGCACCATTCTGAGCATGGTGGAACCTGACATTATCCCACACAATGACATAGGTCATGCCATCAGCTCTACAGACCTGATTTAGCTCATCAAGGACGGTTACATTCGAACAGCGAATCATGTGGCTGCCTGCAACTCAATATATAGAGTATATAGAGTAGAGAGCTTTAGATGTTGTTCGATGAAACATTAGAACGGGCAAGATGCGTAATCTAAGCAACTTTGACCGTGGTATGACTGTTGGTGCCACACATGGTGGTTCCAGCATCTCAGAAACAGCTGCCTTCCTGGGAACTTGAGGCACTACCGTCTCTAGAGTTTATAGAGAACGGTGCGATAGACAAAACACATTCAGTGAGCGGCAGTTCTGTGGGCAGAAACACCTTGTTAATGAGAGAGGTCAGAGGAGAATGTCCAGACTAATCCATGCAGTCTGTAATCCCACAGTCTGTAATCCATGCAGAATATAATCCCACAGTCTGTAATCCATGCAGTCTGTAATCCATGCAGTCTGTAATCCATGCAGTCTGTAATCCATGCAGTCTGTAATCCATGCAGTCTGTAATCCATGCAGTCTGTAATCCATGCAGTCTGTATTCCATGCAGTCTGTAATCCATGCAGTCTGTAATCCATGCAGTCTGTAATCCATGCAGTCTGTAATCCATGCAGTCTGTAATCCATGCAGTCTGTAATCCATGCAGTCTGTAATCCATGCAGTCTGTATTCCATGCAGTCTGTAATCCCACAGTCTGTAATCCCACAGTCTGTAATCCATGCAGTATGTAATCCCACAGTCTGTAATACCACAGTCTGTAATCCATGCAGTCTGTAATCCATGCAGTCTGTAATCCCACAGTCTGTAATCCATGCAGTATGTAATCCCACAGTATGTAATCCCACAGTCTGTAATCCATGCAGTATGTAATCCCACAGTCTGTAATCCATGCAGTCTGTAATCCATGCAGTCTGTAATCCATGCAGTCTGTAATCCATGCAGTCTGTAATCCATGCAGTCTGTAATCCATGCAGTCTGTAATCCATGCCCTCAGTCTGGGTAGACATGTAGCACTGTAATCCATGCAGTCTGTAATCCATGCAGTCTGTAATCCATGCAGTCTGTAATCCATGCAGTCTGTAATCCATGCAGTCTGTAATCCATGCAGTCTGTAATCCATGCAGTCTGTAATCCATGCAGTCTGTAAGCCATGCAGTCTGTAATCCATGCAGTCTGTAATCCATGCAGTCTGTAATCCATGCAGTCTGTAAGCCATGCAGTCTGTAAGCCATGCAGTCTGTAATCCATGCAGTCTGTAATCCATGCCCTCAGTCTGGGTAGACATGTAGCACTGTAATCCATGCAGTCTGTAATCCATGCAGTCTGTAATCCATGCAGTCTGTAATCCATGCAGTCTGTAATCCATGCAGTCTGTAATCCCACAGTCTGTAATCCATGCCCTCAGTCTGGGTAGACGTGTAACACTGTAATCCATACAGTCAATAGTATCCTTGTCCAAAACAATCAGTGCTCAGCAATAAAGAATTATGCGATGCAGCGACTGCAACCATGAACTCATTATTGGGCGTAGTCACCCATACAGTAGGTCACCTTTAATTACTTCAAATCTCCATATGGGGAAATGCATTTTTAGACTAAAACACTTTCATCATTTTACCAATTACCTATATAATGCAACAACGCTTTTTACAATGTAGTTCACTATATTGGGAATAGGGTGTCAATTGGGACGCAAACATATATACTTTTGTAGTTAGACAGTGGTTTGGATATTGAGTATAATTTTGTTAACCATCATAAGAGTATTTTACTTACTATAACATGTGAATTCCAGGTAAGTACCATTTTAAACCGGAGCTGTAAAATAAAGCTTTACCCGATATCGTTGCACCAACATTACCTGTCTTCAGATAGCCAGAGAGCCTGTTACCAACCAGATGGCGTCGCGTGGCGTTCCTGTATCACGGACGTTGGGCTGTTACACTCCCGCTCTTCATTTGCATAACGAATGTAAGCAAAAAGTTCCCCGCTGAGATTTCTCATTAAGGAGAATGTATTCACGTATATGTCTTAAAAGACAAATGATGTTGTTTAAATTAGCTCCCCGTGAGGTCTGGGTGTTCTTTTACAGACCAAAACAAAGACACCGCCGGAAAATACAATGTTCTTCATTGAAACGGCAAACATAAATGTTTTGGTTTATGTTTTAAACATAAAAATGTCAATTAAAAAAAACAGATAAAACTCAAATGCTGAATGTGCCACAATACCAGTGGTGGAAAAAGTACTAAATTGTAAAAGTAACGATCCCTTGAGTCCAGTAAAAGTGAAAGTCACCCAGTTAAATACTACTTGAGTAAAAGTCTAAAAGTATTATGGTTTTAAATATACTTATTATCAAAAGTAAAAGTCTAAAAGTATTATGGTTTTAAATATACTTATTATCAAAAGTAAAAGTCTAAAAGTATTATGGTTTTAAATGTACTTATTATCAAAAGTAAAAGTCTAAAAGTATTATGGTTTTAAATGTACTTATTATCAAAAGTAAAAGTCTAAAAGTATTATGGTTTTAAATGTACTTATTATCAAAAGTAAAAGTCTAAAAGTATTATGGTTTTAAATGTACTTATTATCAAAAGTAAAAGTCCAAATCATTTCAAATTATTTATATTCAACAAATCAGGGATCAAGCTGAATTTCTTCAGCCAAACTTTTATTTTGTATTTTTTAGATAACCAGGGGCTCCAACACTCTTTATTTCAAGCAGATCATTTGTGTTTAGTGAGTCCGCCAGATCATTTGTGTTTAGTGAGTCCGCCAGATCATTTGTGTTTAGTGAGTCCGCCAGATCATTTGTGTTTAGTGAGTCCGCCAGATCATTTGTGTTTAGTGAGTCCGCCAGATCATTTGTGTTTAGTGAGTCCGCCAGATCATAAGTGCATGATGAGAACCGTTTTCCAGTCCTGCTAAGTGTTACAAATGTGACCGACCTCCTCGATTCGTTGTTATGTAGAACTTTTGAAATGGTGTTGTTTACATTGGATAGAAGTAGAGACTAGACAATTGTATATCATACACTGCAATAGAGGAACAATGGGAAAGTAATTATGCTTTGAAAGTTGATAAACTTGTAACACCACTTTTGAGAAAATGGCCCTTGAAATGTTTTGGTACACCTACTGGAGAGCTCTTCTTTATCTAAACCCATTCACCATTGTTCTTAAGCCTGAGCCCCACCCCGCTCACTAAACACAAATGTATTGTTTGTAAATTGTATCTGAGTGCTGGAGTGTGCCTCTGGGCTAGCCGTAAATTGTAAAACAAGAAAATGGTGCCTTCTGGTTTGCTTAACATAAGGAATTTAAAATTATTTTTACTTTTACTTTTACTTTTGATAATTAAGTATATTTATATATAAAACCAAATACTTTTAGACTTTTACTCAAGTTTTAGACTTTTACTCAAGTAGTATTTTACTGGGTGACTCACACATCTCTTTAAGGATTCATATGTGAGGCCATGTGCTAAACAGAGTGAGTAAGGTAGTGTAATAACCAACCAATGATTTCAAGACTAAAAGTGGTGAAAGTAGTAGCCCACAATAAGGAAATACTCCAGATAAAAATACTCTTTATCCTTCGCCTGGATCCTAATCTGACTTTGGTACAGATCATGTGGTTCTTCACATTACCGCCTCTGGAAAACCCACATCATATCAAATAAAATCTATACACAGAAGGTGTAAACGGTTACTTGCATACTAACAATATCAACAACAGAAAGTGTCCAGCTAAAACTACGTTATAAATATTTAAGAATAATTAGATGACTCTTACCCGACACTGTTGTCTAAATATATGGGTCATGTGAAAGAAACGCTGTAACCCCCAGACACATCTATCTAAGTGGACGGGTCTCTATTGTCTAGACATGTTGATGTAATACAATAGATGGCTGTAACCCCCCCCCCCCCCCCCCCCCCAGACACATCTATCTAAGTGGACGGGTCTCTATTGTCTAGACATGTTGATGTAATACTATAGATGGCTGTAATCACCCCCAGACACATCACCCCCCCCCCCCCCCAGACACATCTATCTAAGTGGACGGGTCTCTATTGTCTAGACATGTTGATGTAATACAATAGATGGCTGTAATCACCCCCCCCCCCCCCCCCCCCCACCCCCCCCCCCACCCCCCCCCCACCCCCAGACACATCTATCTAAGTGGACGGGTCTCTATTGTCTAGACATGTTGATGTAATACAATAGATGGCTGTAACCCCCCCCCACCCCCAGACACATCTAGCTAAGTGGACGGGTCTCTATTGTCTAGACATGTTGATGTAATACTATAGATGGCTGTAATCACCCCCCAGACACATCACCCCCCCCCCCCCCCAGACACATCTAGCTAAGTGGACGGGTCTCTATTGTCTAGACATGTTGATGTAATACAATAGATGGCTGTAACCCCCCCCCCACCCCCAGACACATCTATCTAAGTGGACGGGTCTCTATTGTCTAGACATGTTGATGTAATACTATAGATGGCTTTAACCCCCCCCCCCCCCCCCCAGCCACATCTATCTAAGTGGACGGGTCTCTATTGTCTAGACATGTTGATGTAATACTATAGATGGCTTTAACCCCCCCCCCCCCCCCCCCCCCAGACACATCTATCTAAGTGGACGGGTCTCTATTGTCTAGACATGTTGATGTAATACTATAGATGGCTGTAATCACCCCCAGACACATCACCCCCCCCCCCCCCCAGCCACATCTATCTAAGTGGACGGGTCTCTACTGTCTAGACATGTTGATGTAATACAATAGATGGCTGTAACCCCCCCCCCCCCCACCCCCCCACCCCCCCCCCCCCCCCCAGACACATCTAGCTAAGTGGACGGGTCTCTATTGTCTAGACATGTTGATGTAATACTATAGATGGCTTTAACCCCCCCCCCCAGACACATCTATCTAAGTGGACGGGTCTCTATTGTCTAGACATGTTGATGTAATACTATAGATGGCTGTAATCACCCCCAGACACATCACCCCCCCCCCCCCCCCCAGACACATCTAGCTAAGTGGATGGGTCTCTATTGTCTAGACATGTATGATGTAATACTATAGATGGCTGTAATCACCCCCCAGACACATCTAGCTAAGTGGATGGGTCTCTATTGTCTAGACATGTATGATGTAATACTATAGATGGCTGTAATCACCCCCCAGACACATCTATCTAAGTGGACGGGTCTCTATTGTCTAGACATGTTCATGAAATACTATAGATGGCTGTAACCACCCCCCCCCCACCCCCAGACACATCTAGCTAAGTGGATGGTCTCATTGTCTAGACATGTTCATGAAATACTATAGATGGCTGTAATCACCCCCAGACACATCACCCCCCCCCCCCCCCCAGACACATCTAGCTAAGTGGATGGGTCTCTATTGTCTAGACATGTTCATGAAATACTATAGATGGCAAGACACATCTAGTTAAGTGGATGGGCCATGTAATCATCTGGCAAAATGTAGTCTTTTGTTTAGACATGCAGCTAGCTAGCTAGTGAGCCAGTCAGCTAACGTTTGCTAGCTAGCTAACAGAATGCTTTAACTTGCAATGAAAGAGACTTTCTGACAAAATAAGAAACTTATAATATCTGAAACTGTAGCTAGACTCTTACCTGTATACGTGGATGAATGCTTCACGGCAGACTGGAACCATTTAACTCAGGTTTGTTTGTAGCTACATCTTGTTTGGCCAGCGTTGTGCCAAGTCACTCCAGGTTCACACTGACCGTGGCATGTGTAGAAAGTAGCCCATCACTTTGACCAACTGATCTGTCGATAGCGCCTGCTACATTCAGGTCATCAATGTTGTTTAGAAAAGTAGCAAAACTTTTGTAGTTATTAATGGCTAATGTTTTATCTTTCAAAAACGCAGAGGTAGAAAGGATTATCAACACATACCGAACAGCTGACGTTATAGACAGACACATGCTATAAGGCAGACCAATCCAAACTCATCTCCCGGCATGTCCAGCCCATCAGACCAATCCAAACTCATCTCCCGGCATGTCTAGCCTATCAGACCAATCCAAACTCATCTCCCGGCATGTCTAGCCCATCAGACCAATCCAAACTCATCTCCCAGCATGTCTAGCCCATCAGACCAATCCAAACTCATCTCCCGGCATGTCCAGCCCATCAGACCAATCCAAACTCATCTCCCGGCATGTCTAGCCCATCAGACCAATCCAAACTCATCTCCCGGCATGTCCAGCCCATCAGACCAATCCAAACTCATCTCCCGGCATGTCTAGCCTATCAGACCAATCCAAACTCATCTCCCGGCATGTCTAGCCTATCAGACCAATCCAAACTCATCTCCCGGCATGTCTAGCCTATCAGACCAATCCAAACTCATCTCCCGGCATGTCTAGCCTATCAGACCAATCCAAACTCATCTCCCGGCATGTCTAGCCCATCAGACCAATCCAAACTCATCTCCCGGCTTGTCCAGCCCATCAGACCAATCCAAACTCATCTCCCGGCTTGTCCAGCCCATCCATTATCTCAGCCAATCATGGCTAGCGGGAAGATTCCTGTCTTTTTCTGTGGCTAAACCGACTAGGCACTTAATTTAAGAGTTTTATTCGTATTTATGCATCAAATACAAATCTATTATTAAAGGCACATGAAAGTTTACATGTTCCAGGAAGCATTTCTGCCACCCAAAAATGCGTTTTAATAAAAAAAATACATATTTAAATTCAAGTGGCTCTCCTGTGAAGTAGTGATGTGTTACATGCGCCCGGTTTCCGGAAACCAGTCACAAATGTAACTTTTGAGTGTCAGGGAAAATGCATGGAGTAAAAAATACACTATTTTCTTTAATAAGAACGTAGTGAAGTAAACGTTAAAGTTGTCAAAATTATTAAAAGGAAAGTACAGATACAAAAAAAAACTACTTAATTAGTACTTTAAAGTATTTTTACTTAAGTACTTTACACCACTGCACAATACAACCTTAGCATTGAAAATCCACAATGTACTATACGGATGGCACTGTCTGTGCTTTGTACATGGATAAAGGCATTTCAAAACAAGGGATGCTGTCCGCATACTGCAAAACAAAAGATATTTGGAAATGTACAACTCAAAGAAAGAAAAAACGAAATCATGAAAAATAAGTTTCCCACTGTGATGAACATGGTTGCTTAAAAAAACAACATTCTGACAGCTAAATTCCCAATAACACCCCCCCCCGCCCTCTACACACAGACATCAAAGGCCAAGACCAGAGACAATCTTCTCCAGTCATTGGAGTGGACAGAATCACGTGGAATCACATGTCCTGGATCCTCCCAAGCCTCTATGATACCCCTCATCTAATCCTGGTTCCTATATGATACCACTCCTCTAATCCTGGATCCTATATGATACCACTCCTCTAATCCTGGATCCTCTATGATACCACTCATCTAATCCTGGATCCTATATGATACCACTCCTCTAATCCTGGATCCTCTCTATGATAACACTCCTCTAATCTTGGATCCTCTATGATACCACTCCTCTAATGCTGGATCCTCTATGATACCACTCCTCTAATCCTGGTTCCTATATGATAACACTCATCTAATCCTGGATCCTCTATGATACCACTCCTCTAATCCTGGTTCCTATATGATACCACTCCTCTAATCCTGGATCCTCTATGATACCACTCCTCTAATCCTGGATCCTCTCTATGATACCACTCCTCTAATCCTGGTTCCTCTCTATGATACCACTGCTCTAATCCTGGATCCTCTATGATACCACTCCTCTAATCCTGGATCCTCTATGATACCACTCCTCTAATCCTGGATCCTCTATGATACCACTCATCTAATCCTGGATCCTCTATGATACCACTCCACTAATCCTGGTTCCTATATGATACCACTCCTCTAATCCTGGATCCTCTATGATACCACTCCTCTAATCCTGGATCCTCTATGATACCACTCCTCTAATCCTGGATCCTCTATGATACCACTCCTCTAATCCTGGTTCCTATATGATACCACTCCTCTAATCCTGGATCCTCTATGATACCACTCCTCTAATCCTGGATCCTCTATGATACCACTCCTCTAATCCTGGTTCCTATATGATACCACTCCTCTAATCCTGCTTCCTATATGATACGACTCCTCTAATCCTGGATCCTCTCTATGATACCACTCCTCTAATCCTGGATGCTCTCTATGATACCACTCATCTAATCCTGGATCCTCTCTGATACCACTCCTCTAATCCTGGTTCCTATATGATACCACTCCTCTAATCCTGGTTCCTCTATGAAACCACTCCTCTAATCCTGGATCCTCTCTATGATACCACTCCTCTAATCCTGGATCCTCTATGATACCACTCCTCTAATCCTGGTTCCTATATGATACCACTCCTCTAATCCTGGATCCTATATGATACCACTCCTCTAATCCTGGTTCCTATATGATACCAATCATCTAATCCTGGATCCTCTATGATACCACTCCTCTAATCCTGGATCCTCTATGATACCACTCCTCTAATCCTGGATCCTCTATGATACCACTCCTCTAATCCTGGTTCCTATATGATACCACTCCTCTAATCCTGGTTCCTCTATGAAACCACTCCTCTAATCCTGGATCCTCTCTATGATACCACTCCTCTAATCCTGGATCCTATATGATACCACTCATCTAATCCTGGATCCTATATGATACCACTCCTCTAATCCTGGTTCCTATATGATACCACTCCTCTAATCCTGGTTCCTATTTTTATTTTTTTATTTCACCTTTATTTAACCAGGTAGGCTAGTTGAGAACAAGTTCTCATTTGCAACTGCGACCTGGCCAAGATAAAGCATAGCAGTGTGAACAGACAACAACACAGAGTTTCACATGGAGTAAACAAAAACAAGTCAATAACATGGTAGAAAAAAAAGAGAATCTATATACAATGTGTGCAAAAGTTATGAGGTAGGCAATAAATCGAATAATTACAATTTAGCAGATTAACACTGGAGTGATAAATCATCAGATGATCATGTGCAAGAAGAGATACTGGTGTGCAAAAGAGTAGAAAAGTAAATAAATAAAAGCAGTATGGGGGGTGTGGTAGGTAAATTGGGTGGGTAGTTTACAGATGGACTATGTACAGCTGCAGCGATCGGTTAGCTGCTCGGATAGCAGATTTTTAAAGTTGTTGAGGGAGATAAAAGTCTCCAACTTCAGAGATTTTTGCAATTCGTTCCAGTCGCAGGCAGCAGAGAACTGGAAGGAAAGGCGTCCAAATGAGGTTTTGGCTTTAGGGATGATCAGTGAGATACACCTGCTGGAGCGCGTGCTACGGGTGGGTGTAGCCATCGTGACCAGTGAACTGAGATAAGGCGGCACTTTACCTAGCATAGCCTTGTAGATGACCTGGAGCCAGTGGGTCTGACGACGAACATGTAGCGAGGGCCAGCCGACTAGGGCATACAGGTCGCAGTGGTGGGTCGTATAAGGTGCTTTAGTAACAAAACGGATGGCACTGTGATAAACTGCGTCCAGTTTGCTGAGTAGAGTATTGGAAGCTATTTTGTAGATGACATCGCCGAAGTCGAGGATCGGTAGGATAGTCAGTTTTACTAGGGTAAGTTTGGCGGCGTGAGTGAAGGAGGCTTTGTTGCGGAATAGAAAGCCGACTCTAGATTTGATTTTGGATTGGAGATGTTTGATATGAGTCTGGAAGGAGAGTTTGCAGTCTAGCCAGACACCTAGGTACTTGTAGATATCCACATATTCTAGGTCGGAACCGTCCAGGGTGGTGATGCTAGTCGGGCGTGCGGGTGCAGGCAGCGAACGGTTGAAATGCATGCATTTGGTTTTACTAGCGTTTAAGAGCAGTTGGAGGCCACGGAAGGAATGTTGTATGGCATTGAAGCTCGTTTGGAGGTTAAATAGCACAGTGTCCAAGGAAGGGCCGGAAGTATACAGAATGGTGTCGTCTGCGTAGAGGTGGATCAGGGAATCGCCCGCAGCAAGAGCAACATCATTGATGTATACAGAGAAAAGAGTCGGCCCGAGAATTGAACCCTGTGGCACCCCCATAGAGACTGCCAGAGGACCGGACAACATGCCCTCTGATTTGACCTTCTGAACTCTGTCTGCAAAGTAGTTGGTGAACCAGGCAAGGCAGTCATTAGAAAAACCGAGGCTACTGAGTCTGCCGATAAGAATATGGTGATTGACAGAGTCGAAAGCCTTGGCCAGGTCGATGAAGACGGCTGCACAGTAATGTCTTTTATCGATGGCGGTTATGACATCGTTTAGTACCTTGAGCGTGGCTGAGGTGCACCCGTGACCGGCTCGGAAACCGGATTGCACAGCGGAGAAGGTACGGTGGGATTCGAGATGGTCAGTGATCTGTTTGTTGACTTGGCTTTCGAAGACCTTAGATAGGCAGGGCAGGATGGATATAGGTCTGTAACAGTTTGGGTCCAGGGTGTCTCCCCCTTTGAAGAGGGGGATGACCGCGGCAGCTTTCCAATCCTTAGGGATCTCAGATGATACGAAGGAGAGGTTGAACAGGCTGGTAATAGGGGGTGCGACAATGGCGGCGGACAGTTTCAGAAATAGGGGGTCCAGATTGTCAAGCCCAGCTGATTTGTATGGGTCCAGGTTTTCCAGCTCTTTCAGAACATCTGCTATCTGGATATGGGTAAAGGAGAAGCTGGGGAGGCTTGGGCGAGTAGCAGCGGGGGGGGCGGGGCTGTTGGCCAAGGTTGGAGTCGCCAGGAGGAAGGTATGGCCAGCCATTGAGAAATGTTTGTTGAAGTTTTCGATTATCACGGACTTATCAGTGGTGACCGTGTTACCTAGCCTCAGTGCAGTGGGCAGCTGCGAGGAGGTGCTCTTGTTTTCCATGGACTTTACAGTATCCCAGAACTTTTTGGAGTTAGAGCTACAGGATGCAAATTTCTGCTTGAAAAAGCTGGCCTTTGCTTTCCTGACTGACTGCGTGTATTGGTTCCTGACTTCCCTGAACAGTTGCATATCGCGGGGGCTCTTCGATGCTATTGCAGTTCGCCACAGGATGTTTTTGTGCTGGTCGAGGGCAGTCAGGTCTGGAGTGAACCAAGGGCTAAATCTGTTCTTGGTTATGCATTTTTTGAACGGAGCATGCTTGTCTAATATGGTGAGGAAGTAACTTTTAAAGAATGACCAGGCATCCTCAACTGACGGGATGAGGTCAATATCCTTCCAGGGTACCCGGGCCAGGTCGATTAGAAAGGCCTGCTCGCAGAAGTGTTTTAGGGAGCGTTTGACAGTGATGAGGGGTGGTCGTTTGACCGCGGACCCGTGGCGGATACAAGCAATGAGGCAGTGATCGCTGAGATCTTGATTGAACACAGCAGAGGTGTATTTGGAGGGCAAGTTGGTCAGGATAATGTCTATTAGGGTGCCCATGTTTACGGATTTAGGGTTGTACCTGGTGGGTTCCTTGATGATTTGTGTGAGATTGAGGGCATCAAGCTAAGATTGTAGGACTGCCGGGGTGTTAAGCATATCCCAGTTTAGGTCACCTAACAGGACAAACTCTGAAGCTAGACGGGGAGCGATCAATTCACAGATGGTGTCCAGGGCCCAGCTGGGAGCTGAGGGGGGTCGGTAGCAGGCGGCAACAGTGAGAGACTTATTTCTGGAGAGATTAATTTTTAAAATTAGAAGTTCAAACTGTTTGGGCATAGACCTGGAAAGTATGACAGAACTTTGCAGGCTATCTCTGCAGTAGATTGCAACTCCTCCCCCTTTGGCAGTTCTATCTTGACGGAAAGTGTTATAGTTGGGTATGGAAATCTCAGAGTTTTTGGTTGCCTTCCTAAGCCAGGATTCGGACACGGCAAGGACATCAGGGTTGGCAGAGTGTGCTAAAGCGGTGAGTAAGGCAAACTTAGGGAGGAGGCTTCTGATGTTGACATGCATGAGGCCAAGGCTTTTTCGATCACAGAAGTCAACAAATGAGGGTGACTGGGGACATGCGGGGCCTGGGTTTACCTCCACATCACCCGAGGAACAGAGTAGTAGTAGGATGAGGGTGCGGCTAAAGGCTATCAAAACTGGTCGCCTAGAGCGTTGGGGACAAGGAATAAAAGGAGCAGATTTATGGGCGTGGTAGAATAGATTCTGGGCATAATGTGCAGACCAGGGTATGGTGGGGCACGGGTACAGCGGAGGCAAGCCCAGGCACTGGGTGATGATAAGAGAGGTTGTATCTCTGGACATGCTGGTCTCAATGGGTGAGGTCACCGCATGTGTGGGGGGTGGGACAAAGGAGGTATCAGAGGTACGGAGAGTGGAACTACGGGGTCCATTGCAAACCAAAACAATGATAACTAGCCTGAACAACAGTATGCAAGGCATATTGATATTTGAGAGAGACATACAATAAGGCATAAAGTGATTGCAGGTCTTGATTGGGAGAGCTAGCTAAAACAACAGGTGAGATAACAGCAGCTAGTCAGCTAACACAGCAACAGCAGGTAAAAATGGCGACGACTAGGCAGAGAGGGTCGGATTAACTACACACAGATCCTGAGATAAAGCACAAAGCCGACAGATAAAACACAAATAAACAGAATGGAGTACCGTGAATTAATGGACAGTCAAGCAGGCATCAGCTATGTAGCCAAGTGATCATAGTGTCCAGGGGGCAGCCGTAGATGGAGCAGGGAGGCCTCCACTAAGCTAGCACGCGGCGTTTAAAGTTAGTAGCACGGGGGGTGGTCTGCTCAGACGGAGGGGGTCTGCTCAGACGGAGGCCGGTTGAGGGCACAGCGGATGGGGTATTCGTCTGCAGACCAGACGTGGTCGTGTCGACAGAGAATCCAAGCCGGATGGCGGTGGCGAAAGAGAGGTTGTGAATTGTAGAATTGTGTTTGCTAACTGGTGCTAGCTTCGTGGCAGTGGCGCTAGCTGCGCTAGCTGCAAGCTAGCTGTGAGGATCAGAAGTAGTGGCTCAGGGATTACGGCAGGAATCCGGCGTTGTTGTCGAGAGACAGTCCGATGCTGGTAAATTGGTGAGTAATATCCAGGCTGATAACAGGGCTGGTGTCTGTGCAGAAGGTAAAAGCTGCTAGCAGCGGCAAAAAAAATGGCTAAATTAGCTTGTAGCTGATTCGCTGGTTAGCTACTGGGGGTTCTTGAAAGTATTCTAAAGTAAAAAAAATAATAGCGATTCCGTATCACATTGGGTGAGGTAGGGTACCGGAAGGTATAATCGAATTAAAAATCGAAAAGAGATAGAAAAAAAATGTTAAAATATATACAAGAAATACGAAAAAATTCAAATGAACACGAGAGGACTAAAGAGACACGTCTACACTGCTACGCCATCTTGGATTCAATGCCATCTTGGATTCATCTTGGATTCTATATGATACGACTCCTCCAATCCTGGATCCTCTCTATGATACCACTCCTCTAATCCTGGTTCCTCTATGATACCACTCCTCTAATCCTGGATCCTCTATGATACCACTCCTCTAATCTTGGTTCCTATATGATACCACTCCTCTAATCCTGGATCCTCTATGATACAACTCCTCTAATCCTGGATCCTCTCTATGATACCACTCCTCTAATCCTGGATCCTCTATGATACCACTCCTCTAATCCTGGATCCTCTATGATACCACTCCTCCAATCCTGGATCCTCTCTATGATACCACTCCTCTAATCCTGGATCCTCTCTATGATACCACTCCTCTAATCCTGGATCCTCTCTATGATACCACTCCTCTAATCCTGGATCCTATATGATACGACTCCTCTAATCCTGGATCCTCTCTATGATACCACTCCTCTAATTCTGGATCCTC
This sequence comes from Salvelinus fontinalis, assembly GCF_029448725.1. NCBI lineage: Eukaryota > Metazoa > Chordata > Actinopteri > Salmoniformes > Salmonidae > Salvelinus > Salvelinus fontinalis. Next base: position 497,457 of record NW_026600215.1, read on the forward strand.
TCTATGATACCACTCCTCTAATCCTGGATCCTCTATGATACCACTCCTCTAATCCTGGATCCTCTCTATGATACCACTCCTCTAATCTTGGTTGCTATATGATACCACTCCTCTAATCCTGGATCCTCTATGATACCACTCCTCTAATCCTGGTTCTTATATGATACCACACCTCTAATCCTGGGTCATATATGATACGACTCCTCTAATCCTGGATCCTCTATGATACCACTCCTCTAATCCTGGATCCTCTCTATGATACCACTCCTCTAATCCTGGATCCTCTCTATGATACCACTCCTCTAATCCTGGATCCTCTCTATGATACCACTCCTCTAATCCTGGATCCTCTATGATACCACTCCTCTAATCCTGGATCCTCTATGATACCACTCCTCTAATCCTGGTTCCTATATGATACCACTCCTCTAATCCTGGTTCCTCTATGATACCACTCCTCTAATCCTGGTTCCTATATGATACCACTCCTCTAATCTTGGTTATTATATGATACCACTCCTCTAATCCTGGGTCATATATGATACCACTCCTCTAATCATGGTTCCTCTATGATACCACTCCTCTAATCCTGGTTCCTATATGATACCACTCATCTAATCCTGGATCCTCTATGATACCACTCCTCTAATCCTGGATCCTCTATGATACCACTCCTCTAATCCTGGTTCCTATATGATACCACTCATCTAATCCTGGATCCTCTAAGATACCACTCCTCTAATCCTGGATCCTCTCTATGATACCACTCCTCTAATCCTGGATCCTCTATGATACCACTCGTCTAATCCTGGATCCTCTCTATGATACCACTCCTCTAATCCTGGATCCTCTATGATACCACTCCTCCAATCCTGGATCCTATGTGATACCACTCCTCTAATGCTGGATCATCTATGATACCACTCATAATATCCCGGATCCTCTATGATACCACTCCTCTAATCCTGGATCCTATATGATACTACTCCTCTAATCCTGGATCCTATATGATACCACTCCTCTAATCCTGGATCCTCTATGATACCAATCATCTAATCCTGGATCCTCTATGATACCACTCTTCTAATCCTGGATCCTATATGATACCACTCCTCTAATCCTGGATCCTCTCTATGATACCACTCCTCTAATCCTGGATCCTCTATGATACCACTCCTCTAATCCTGGATCCTCTATGATACCACTCCTCTAATCCTGGATCCTACATGATACCATTCCTCTAATCCTGGATCCTCTCTATGATACCACTCCTCTAATCCCGGATCTCTCTATGATACCACTCCTCTAATCCTGGATCCTCTCTATGATACCACTCCTCTAATCCTGGTTCCTATATGATACCACTCCTCTAATCCTGGATCCTCTATGATACCACTCCTCTAATCTTGGTTCCTATATGATACCACTCCTCTAATCCTGGTTCCTATATGATACCACTCCTCTAATCTTGGTTCCTATATGATACCACTCCTCTAATCCTGCTTCCTATATGATACGACTCCTCTAATCCTGGATCCTCTCTATGATACCACTCCTCTAATCCTGGATCCTCTCTATGATACCACTCCTCTAATCCTGGATCCTCTCTATGATACCACTCCGCTAATCCTGGATCCTCTCTATGATACCACTTATCTAATCCTGGATCCTATATGATACCGCTTCTCTAATCCTGGATCCTCTCTATGATACCACTCCTCTAATCTTGATTCCTATATGATACCCCTCCTCTAATCCTGGATCCTCTATGATACCACTCCTCTAATCCTGGATCCTCTATGATACCACTCATCTAATCCTGGATCCTCTATGATACCACTCCTCTAATCCTGGATCCTCTCTATGAGACCACTCCTCCAATCCTGGTTCCTCTATGATACCACTCATCTAATCCTGGATCTTCTATGATACCACTCCTCTAATCCTGGTTCCTATATGATACCACTCCTCTAATCCTGGATCCTCTCTATGATACCACTCCTCTAATCCTGGATCATCTATATGATACCACTCCTCTAATCTTGGTTCCTACATGATGCCACTCCTCTAATCCTGGATCCTCTATGATACCACTCCTCTAATCCTGGATCCTCTCTATGATACCACTCCTCTAATCCTGGATCCTCTCTATGATACCACTCCTCTAATCCTGGATCCAATATGATACCACTCCTCTAATCCTGGATCCTCTATGATACCACTCCTCTAATCCTGGTTCCTATATGATACCACTCCTCTAATCCTGGTTCCTATATGATACCACTCCTCTAATCCTGGATCCTCTATGATACCACTCCTCTAATCCTGGTTCCTATATGATACCACTCCTCTAATCTTGGATCCTCTATGATACCACTCCTCTAATCCTGGATCCTCTCTATGATACCACTCCTCTAATCCTGGTTCCTATATGATACCACTCCTCTAATCCTGGATCCTCTCTATGATACCACTACTCTAATCCTGGTTCCTATATGATACGACTCCTCTAATCCTGGATCCTCTCTATGATACCACTTCTCTAATCCTGGATCCTCTCTATGATACCACTCCTCTAATCATGGATCCTCTATGATACCACTCCTCTAATCTTGGTTCCTATATGATACCACTCCTCTAATCCTGGATCCTCTATGATACCACTCCTCTAATCCTGGATCCTCTCTATGATACCACTCATCTAATCCTGGATCCTCTATGATACCACTCCTCTAATATTGGTTCCTCCATAATACCACTCCTCTAATCCTGGTTCCTATATGATACCACTCCTCTGATCCTGGATCCTCTCTATGATACCACTCCTCTAATCCTGGATCCTCTCTATGATACCACTCCTCTAATCCTGGTTCCTATATGATACCACTCATCTAATCCTGGATCCTCTCTATGATACCACTCATCTAATCCTGGATCCTATATGATACGACTCCTCTAATCCTGGTTCCTATATGATACCACTCCTCTAATCTTGGTTCCTCTATGATACCACTCCTCTAATCCTGGATCCTCTATGATACCACTCCTCTAATCCTGGTTCCTATATGATACCACTCCTCTAATCCTGGATCCTCTATGATACCACTCCTCTAATCCTGGATCATCTACATGATACCACTCCTCTAATCTTGGTTCCTATATGATACCACTCCTCTAATCCTGGATCCTCTATCATACCACTCCTCTAATCCTGGATCCTCTTTATGATACCACTCCTCTAATCTTGGATCCTCTCTATGATACCACTCCTCTAATCCTGGATCCAATATGATATCACTCCTCTAATCCTGGATCCTCTATGATACCACTCCTCTAATCCTGGTTCCTATATGATACCACTCCTCTAATCCTGGATCCTCTATGATTCCACTCCTCTAATCCTGGATCCCCTCTATGATACCATTCCTCTAATCCTGGATCCTCTATGATACCACTCCTCTATTCCTGGATCCTCTATGATACCACTCCTCTAAACCTGGTTCCTATATGATACCACTCCTCTAATCCTGGATCCTCTCTATGATACCACTCCTCTAATCCTGGTTCCTATATGATACCACTCCTCTGATCCTGGATCCTCTCTATGATACCACTCCTCTAATCCTGGATCCTCTCTATGATACCACTCCTCTAATCCTGGTTCCTATATGATATCACTCCTCTAATCCTGGATGCTCTCTATGATACCACTCCTGTAATCCTGGATCCTCTATGATACCACTCCTCTAATCCTGGATCCTCTATGATACCACTCCTCTAATCCTGGATCCTCTATGATACCACTCCTCTAATCCTGGATCCTCTCTATGATACCACTCCTCTTATCCTGAATCCTCACAATGATACCACTCCTCTAATCCTGGATCCTCTATGAAACCACTCCTCTAATCCTGGATCCTCTCTATGATACCACTCATCTAATCCTGGATCCTCTCTATGATACCACTCATCTAATCCTGGATCCTATATGATACGCCTCCTCTAATCCTGGATCCTATATGATACCACTCCTCTAATCCTGGATCCTCTATGATACCACTCCTCTAATCCTGGTTCCTATATGATACGACTCCTCTAATCCTGGATCCTCTCTATGATACCACTCCTCTAATCCTGGATCCTCTATGATACCACTTTTTCAGAGGGGGGGGGGGGGGGGGGGGTTACAGGTCCACAACCTCTCAACTAAATGCATACAAATATAGTCCCGATCCACCCGCCCGCCCGCACCCTCCCTCCCCACCCAGAAACCATGATAACAAAGTTCCTCCGACGCGGCCTGCTACCAAGGACTGTGGGATCTCCTTCTCCGTGGCCAACGTGAGTAAGACATTTATGCTTGTTAAACCTCGCAAGGCTGCCGGCCCAGACGGCATCCCTTTCCGCGTCATCAGAGCATGCGCAGACCAGATGGCTCGTGAGTTTACGGACATATTCAATCTCTCTCTATCCCAGTCTGCTGTTCCCACATGCCTCAAGAAGTCCACCACTGCTCCTGTACCCAAGAAAGCGAAGGTAAACAAACGAAATGACTACTTATGTCATCATGAAGTGCTTTTGAGAGGCTAGTTAATGATCATGTCACCATGACACCCTAGACCCACTCCAATTTACATACCGCCCCAATAGATCCACAGACAATGCAATCGCCATCCTGGACATCCTGATGGGCCGCCCACCCCCGCCCCCCCCCCCCCCCCCCCCCAGGTGGTGAAGGTAGGAAACCACACCTTGACTTCGCTGATCCTCAACACAGGGGCCTCACAAGGGTGCGTGCTCAGCCCAATCCTGTACTCCCTGTTCACCCATGACTGCGTGGCAATGCAGGCCTCCAACTCAATCATCAAGTTTGCAGATGACACAATAGTAGTAGACCTGATTACCAACAATGACGAGACAGCCAACAGTGTGGAGGTGAAGGCCCTGGGAGAGTGGTGACAGGAAAATAACCTCTCCCTCAATGTCAACAAAACAAAGGAGCTGATTGTGGACTTCAGGGAACAGCAGAGGGAGCACCCCCCTATCCACATCGACGGGACAGCAGTGGAGAAGGTGGAAAGCTTAAAGTTCCTCGGCGTACACATCACCGACAAACTGAAATAGTCCACCCACACAGACAGCGTGGTGAAGAAGGCACAACAGCACCTCTTCAACCTCAGAAGACTGAAGAAATTCAGCTTGATCCCTTAAACCCTCACAAACTTTTACAGACGCACAATGAGAGCATCCTGTCGGGCTGTATCACTGCCTCGTACGGCAACTGCTCCGCCCACAACCGCAGGGCTCTCCAGAGGGTAGCGAGGTCTGCACAACGCATCACTGGGGGCAAACTACCTGCCCTCCAGGACACCTACACCACCCGATGTCACAGGAAGGTCATCAATGACATCAACCACCCGAGCCACGGCCTGTTCACCCCGCTATCATCCAGAAGGCGAGGTCAGTACAGGTGCATCAAAGCTTGGACCGAGAGACTGAAAAACAGGTTCTATCTCAAGGCCATCAGACTGTTAAATAGTCATCACTAGCCGGCTTCCACCCAGTTATGCAACCCTGCAGCTTAGAGGCTGCTGCCCTATATACATCGACTTGGAATCACTGGCCACTTTAATAATGTTTAACTTCTTAAGGGGTAGGGGGCAGTATTTTCACGTCCGGATGAAAAGCATGCCCAGAGTAAACGGCCTGCTACAAAGCCATAAAAGCTAGAATATGCATAGTATTAGTAGATTTGGATGGAAAACACTGACGTTTCTAAAACTGTTTGAATGATGTCTGTGAGTATAACAGAACTCATCAGGCAGGCAAAAACCTGAGAAAAAATCCAACCAGGAAGTGAGAAATCTGAGGTTGGTCGATTTTCAACTCAGCTCCTATTGAAGATACAGTGGAATATTGGTAATGTTGCACTTCCTAAGGCTTCCACTAGATGTCAACAGTCGTTAGAACCTTGTCTGATGCCTCTACTGTTTAGTGGAGCCGAAGGAGAGAGGAATGAGTCAGGTCTGCCATGACCTGAACAAGCTCTGACCACGCTCACATGAGAGCGAGCTCTATTCCATCGCAATTCTGAAGACACAGAAGACACTGAAGACACTTTGTTTGTCATGTTTTTACGGACTGTAATATAACTTTTTAATCTTTTCGTCCGTACTTTCCGCTGGACATGCCCGCTCGTCGTGAATTTGGAAAGTGCACTGAACGCTAGAACAACAAGGAGGAATTTGGACATAAATGATGGACATTATCGAACAAAACAAACATTTATTGTGGAACTGGGATTCCTGGGAGTGCATTCTGATGAAGATCATTAAAGGTAAGTGAATGTTTATATTGTTACTTCTGATTTCTGTTGACTGCACAATATGGCGGCTACATTTGTGTCTTGATTGGGCTCTGAGCGCCGACTCAGATTATTGCATGGTTTGCTTTTTTCGGTAAAGCTTTTTTTAAATCTGACACAGCGGTTGCATTAAAGAGAAGTGCATCTAAAATTCCATGCATAACAGTTGTATCTTTTAGCAATGTATTTTATAAGTATTTCTGTAAATTGATGTGGCTCTCTGCAAAATCACCAAATGTTTTGGAACTACTGAACATAACGCACCAATGTAAACTGAGATTTTTGGATATAAATATGAACTTCACCTAACAAAACATACATGTATTGTGTAACATGAAGTCCTATGAGTGTCATCTGATGAAGATCATCAACGTTTAGTGATTCATTTTTTCTATATTTCTGCTTTTTGTGAATCCTCTCTTTGGCTGGAAAAATGGCTGTGTTATTCTGTGAATAGCCACTCACCTAACATATTCGTTTGGTTTGCTTTCGTCATAAAGCGTTTTTGAAATCGGACACTGTGGCTGGATTTACAACAAGTGTATCTTTAAAATGGTGTTAAATACATGTATGTTTGAGGAATTTTAATTATGGGATTTCTGTTGTTTTGAATTTGGCGCCCTGCAGTTTCACTGGCTGTTGAAGAGGTGGGACGCTAACATCTCACGTACCCTAGAGAGGTTAAATAATGTTTACATACTGCTTTACTCATCTCATATATATATATACTGGATTCTATTCTCCTGTATTTTAGGTAATGCCATTCCAACATTGCTCGATCTAATATTTATATATTTCTTAATTCCATTATTTTACTTTTATATTTGTGTGTATTGTTGTGAATTTTTAGATACTATTGCACTGTTGGAGCTAGGAATACAAGCATTTCCCTACACCGGCAATAACATCTGCTAAATATGTGTATGTGACCAATAAAATTGGATTTGATATGATTTAAAAATGGAGAGCTGTGAAGAAAATAAATTGCTCTGAGCAACATTCGTCCTCCATTAAGCTCCATGTCTGCATCTCTTGTGGTGTCGTCTGCTGGTACGATGGTACCCTTTCTGAACTAGTCTTACACTCCATCTTTCCAATGAATAATTAATAATGGAACAGCTGGTGCTCTCATGCATGCTTCAGTGTTGTTTGCCTCGAAGCGAACATAAATGGCATTTATCCCGTCTGGTAGGTTCGCATCACTGGGCAGCTCGCGGCTGGGCTTCCCTCTGTAGTCCGTACATCCAACAAGCATTAGAGCAGGTGTAGTAGGTGTCCGGATTAGTAGTTATAAGCGTCCGGATTAGTATCCTGCTCTCTGAAAGCCTTTAGCTTGGTGCGGATGTTGCCTGTAATCCACTGCTTCTCGTTTGGATATGTACGTACGGTCATCGGGGACTACGTTGTCGATGCACTTATTGATAAAGCCGGTGACAGATGTGGTATACTCCTCAATGCCATTGGATGAATCCCGGAACATATTCCAGTCTGTGCTGCAAAACAGTCCTGTAGTCTATCATCCACGTCATCTGACCACTTCCGTATTGAGCGAGTCACTGGTACTTCCTTCCTGTTTTCGTTTTTGCTTGTAAGCAGGAATCAGGATAGAATTGGATAGAAGGATAGAATTGTGATCAGATTTGCCAAACGGAGGGCGAGGGAGAGCTTTGTATGCGTCTCTTTGTGTGGAGTAAAAGTGATCTCGATTTTTTTCCCCCTCTGGTTGCACATGTGACGTGCTGGTAGAAATGAGGTAAAACGGGTTTAAGTTTCCCTGCATTAAACTCCCCGGCCACGAGGAGTGCGGCTTCTGGATGAGCATTTTCTTGTTTGCTGGGTGCGGTCTAAGGGCCAGCATCGGGGTGTGGTGGTAAATAGACAGCTACGAAAAATACTGACGAAAACACTCTTGGTAGAGAGCATGTATTTAAACATTATTTAAACATTATTATATATTTTTTTTAATATAAAGTACTACTTAAGTAGTTTTTGGGGTATCTTTACTTTACTATTTATATTTTTTCTGACAACCAAAAGTACTCTTTACATTTTGAATGTTAAGCATGACAGGAAAATGGTCCAATTCATACATGTAAATAAGAGTTTGTTCTTAACTGACTTGCCTAGATATGTAAAGGTAAAAAAAAACACAAAATAAAGAGAACATCCCTGGTCATCCTACTGCCTCACTAAACACTCATGCTTCATCTGTAAACTATGTCTGAGTGTTGGAGTGTACCCCTGGCTATCTGTTAATGATGTATGAGTGTTGGAGTGTACCCCTGGAGCTCATCCAGTTTATTTTCCAGTGATTGCACATTAGCCAATAGAACGGATGGTAAAGGCAGGCTACCCACTCACGGACAAATTCTCACAAGGCACCCTGTCAACGTCGTGTGTATAGGTGGCAGGGAAGTCAGAGTAGACGAAGTGTATATGGAGACTTTTAATAAATGTCCATGAAATGCTCCAAACACGAGTAATATACATATATCAAAATAAAATGGGTACAAGGACCCGTCGCACACCTATACACTAATAAAACAACACTTGACATACAACAATCTCTGACAAACACATGAAGGGAAACAGAGGGTTAAATACACAACAGGTAATGAATGGGATTGACAACAGGTGTGTGGAAAGACAAGACAAAACCAATGGAAAATGAAAAATGGATCGATGATGGCTAGAAGACCGGTGAAGTCGACCGCCGAACACCGCCCGGACAAGGAGAGGCAACGACTTCGGCAGAAGTCGTGACATTACCCCCCCCCCTGACGCGCGGCTCCAGCAGCGCGTCGACACCGGCCTCGGGGACGACCCGGAGGGCGAGGTGCAGGGCGATCCGGATGGAGGCGGTGGAATTCTTTTAACATGGAAGGATCTAAAACGTCCTCCACCGGAACCCAGCATCTCTCCTCCGGCCCGTACCCCTCCCAGTCCACGAGGTACTGAAGGCCCCTCGCCCGACGTCTCGAATCCAAAATGGATCGAATAGCGTACGCCGGGACCCCCTCGATGTCTAGAGGAGGCGGAGGAACTTCACGCACTTCAGCCTCCTGGAGCGGGCCAGCCACCACCGGCCTGAGGAGAGACACATGGAACGAGGGGTTAATACGGTAATTAGTGGGCAGTTGTAATCTATAACATACCTCGTTCACTCTCCTCAGGACTTTAAACGGCCCCACAAACCGCGGACACAGCTTCCGACAGAGCAGGCGGAGGGGCAGGTTTCGGGTCGAGAGCCAGACCCTGTCCCCTGGTACGAACACCGGGGCCTCACTGCGGCGACGGTCTGCGCCAATTTTCTGGCGCCTTATGGCACGCTGAAGGTGGACGTGGGCTGCCTCCCAAGTTTCCTCAGCGTGCCGAAACCAATTGTCCACCGCAGGAGCTTCGGTCTGACTCTGATGCCAAGGAGCCAGAACCGGCTGATACCCTAATACACATTGAAAAGGGGTAAGGTTAGTGGAGGAGTGACGTAGCGAGTTCTGGGCTATCTCTGCCCAGGGCACGAACTTCGCCCACTCCCCTGGCCGGTCCTGGCAATAGGACCGCAGAAACCTGCCCACATCCTGGTTAACTCTCTCCACCTGCCCATTACTCTCGGGGTGAAAACCTGAGGTAAGACTAACCGAGATCCCCAGACGTTCCATGAACGCCTTCCAGACCCTTGACGTAAACTGGGGACCCCGATCAGACACTATATCCTCAGGCACCCCATAATGCCGGAAAACATGTGTAAACAGAGCCTCCGCAGTTTGTAAGGCCGTAGGGAGACTGGGCAAAGGGAGAAGACGACAGGACTTAGAGAACCGATCCACAACGACCAGGATCGTGGTGTAACCCTGTGAAGGTGGAAGATCAGTCACAAAATCCACTGACAGGTGCGACCACGGCCGTTGAGGAACGGGTAAAGGTAAAAGCTTACCTCTAGGCAGGTGTCTAGGAGCCTTGCACTGGGCGCACACCGAACAGGAGGAAACATAAATCCTCACGTCCTTAGCTAAAGTGGGCCACCAGTACCTCCCATCAAGACAGCGCATCGTCCGACCTATCCCAGGATGACCAGAGGAGGGTGATGTGTGAGCCCAATAGATCAATCGGTCGCGGACAGCAGACGGAACGTACAGACGACCAGCTGGACACTCAGGAGGAGAGGGCTCTGCACGTGACGCCCGCTCAATGTCCGCGTCCAGCTCCCACACTACTGGCGCCACCAAACACGACTCTGGGAGTATGGGAGTGGGATCCATGGGTCGCTCCTCTGTGTCATACAGCCGAGACAATGCGTCTGCCTTGACGTTCTGGGAGCCTGGTCTGTAAGTAAGCGTAAACACAAAACGAGTGAAAAACATGGCCCACCTTGCCTGGCGAGGATTTAGTCTCTTCGCCTGCCGGATGTACTCCAGATTGCGGTGGTCAGTCCAGATGAGAAAAGGGTGATTAGCCCCCTCAAGCCAATGCCTCCACACCTTCAAGGCTTTTACGACAGCTAACAGCTCTCGGTCCCCCACATCATAGTTACGCTCCGCCGGGCTGAGCTTCTTCGAAAAGAATGACCAGGTACTCATAATGACCTGAGGTGGTGCTAAATGCCGTCTTCCACTCATCACCCCTCCTAATACGCACCAGATTGTACGCACTCCTGAGATCCAATTTTGTGAAGAAGCGGGCCCCGCGCATTGACTCCATTACTGTATTGATCAAAGGTAGCGGGTAACTATATTTTACCGTGATTTTATTAAGGTCTCGATAATCAATGCACGGGCGTAAACCGCCATCCTTCTTCTTCACAAAAAAGAAACTCGAAGAGGCGGGTGAAATGGATGGCTGAATGAACCCCTGACGCAGGGATTCAGAGATATAATTATCCATAGCCACTGTCTCCGCTTGCGACAGAGGATACACGTGACTCCTGGGATATGCAGCGTCTACCAGGAGATCTATCGCACAATCCCCCTGTCGATGGGGTGGTAATTGAGTCGCCTTCTTTTTACAGAAGGCGAGTGCCAAATCGGCATATTCTGGGGGAATGCGCACGGTGGAAACCTGGTCTGGACTTTCCACCGTAGTAGCACCAACGGAAACCCCTACACACCAACCTGAGCACTCTCGCGACCACCCCGTGAGAGCCCTCTGTGGCCAAGAAACAGTGGGGTTATGAGTAGTTAACCAGGGTAGGCCTAACACCACAGAATACGCAGGGGAATCAATAAGGAAAAGACTAATCTTCTCCTTGTGACCCCCCTGCGTTATCATAGACAAAGGTGCGGTGACCTCCCTGATAAACCCTGACCCTATTGGTCGACTATCTAAGGCATGAATAGGGAAAGGCATATCCACAGAAACAACAGGAATCCCTAAACTATGAGCAAAATTTTTATTAATGAAATTCCCAGCCGCGCCTGAATCTACTAGCGCCTTATACTGGGAATGCAGGGAAAAATCCGGAAAGGTGACAGAGACAAACATAAGTGCAGCAGAGGGCTCTGGATGAGTATGGTGCCTACTCACCTGGGGTGATGCCAGAGTGCCCTGCCTGCCTTCTCTATTCCCAGAGGAACCAACCCGGCACCGATCAGCAGTGTGATCTCTGCGATCATAGATGGTGCTCGAGCGGGTACCCCCTCCGGTCTCCCTGCGCACCATCCCTCCCAATTCCATAGGTTCGGGAGAGAGAGTGCGGGAGGATGGAACAACCAGACCCCGATCTAGACGTCCCCGAGTAGCCAGCATGTTGTCCAGCCTGATGGACATATCCACCAGCTGGTCGAAGTTGAGGGTGGTGTTTCTACAGGCCAGCTCCCGACGGACGTCCTCGCGTAGACTACAACGGTAGTGGTCGATCAGGGCCCTGTCGCTCCATCCAGCGCCGGCAGCCAAAGTCCTAAACTCCAAAGCGAACTCCTGAGCACTCCTCGTCCCCTGCCTCAGATGATAGAGGAGCTCACCCGCTGCTCTGCCTTCGGATGGGTGGTCGAATACCTTCCGGAAATGGCAGATGAGCTCCTCAAAATGGTCCAACGCCTTATCCTCTCCACACACAGCGTTGGCCCACTCCAGGGCTTTCCCGGTAAGGCATGAGACGAGGGCGGAGCTTTTCTCAAGGTCTGATGGTACTGGAGAGACCGTGGCCAGATACAAGTTCAGTTTTAGGAGAAAACCCTGGCAGCTGGCAGTATCTCCATTGTATCCCGTGGGTAGGGATAACTGGATCCTGTTCTGTTCCGGAGGAGAAAAAACGTTCAAAGGAATTCCAGGTGGTGGTGGAGGTACTGGAAAAGCTCCCTGTCTCTCCCAGCGGTCCATACTCTGGACAATGCGATCCATGGCAGCGCACAGACTGTCAATCTCCTCCGCTTGTTTCAGGACGCGTTCCTCAACCTCCATTAGCGAAGTGCCTCCTCCTGCTGACTTCATTTTTTAAGGTCAGAGATTCTGTCAACGTCGTGTGTATAGGTGGCAGGGAAGTCAGACGCAGGAGAGTAAACGAAGTGTATATGGAGACTTTTAATAAACGTCCATGAAATGCTCCAAACACGAGTAATATACATATATCAAAATAAAATGGGTACAAGGACCCGTCGCACACCTATACACTAATAAAACAACACTTGACATACAACAATCTCTGACAAACACATGAAGGGAAACAGAGGGTTAAATACACAACAGGTAATGAATGGGATTGACAACAGGTGTGTGGAAAGACAAGACAAAACCAATGGAAAATGAAAAATGGATCGATGATGGCTAGAAGACCGGTGGAGTCGACCGCCGAACACCGCCCGGACAAGGAGAGGCAACGACTTCGGCAGAAGTCGTGACGCACCCCGATCTCCGCCCCCTGTATTTCAGTCCTTTTTTTCACGCGAATGATGGGAATTTGAGCCTGGTGTCGGAGAAGCAGTATATCCTTCGCGTCGGGCTCATTAAAGAAAAAACCTTCCTCCAGTTTGAGGTGAGTAATCACTGTTCTGATATCCAGAAGCTCTTTTCGGTCATAAGAGACGGCAGCAGCAACTTTATGTACAAAATGAGTTACAAACAATGCGAAAAAACACACACAAAAAAGCACAGTTGGTTAGGAGCCCGTAAAACGGGAGCCATCCACTCCGGCGCCATTATTAATCATGGACATACTGAGAACGGTCAGGACTGACTACATATCTCCCTTCAGCAGGACATATTATCAGGGAACACTGAGAACGGTCAGGAGGACTGACTACATATCTCCCTTCAGCAGGACATATTATCAGGGAACACTGAGAACGGTCAGGAGGACTGACTACATATCTCCCTTCAGCAGGACATATTATCAGGGAACACTGAGAATGGTCAGGAGGACTGACTACATGTCTCCCTTCAGCAGGACATATTATCAGGGAACACTGAGAACGGTCAAGACTAACTACATATCTCCCTTCAGCAGGACATATTATCAGGGAACACTGAGAATGGTCAGGACTGACTACATATCTCCCTTCAGCAGGACATATTATCAGGGAACACTGAGAACGGTCAGGAGGACTGACTACATATCTCCCTTCAGCAGGACATATTATCAGGGAACACTGAGAACGGTCAGGAGGACTGAATACATATCTCCCTTCAGCAGGATATATTATCAGGGAACACTGAGAACGGTCAGGAGGACTGACTACATATCTCCCTTCAGCAGGACATATTATCAGGGAACACTGAGAACGGTCAGGAGGACTGACTACATATCTCCCTTCAGCAGGATATACATGTATCACCCTAGCATTGCATCAATCATCAGAGAACACTGAATGTCAGGATATCAGCCTTGACATGATTGGATGTTGAAGACATTGGGAACATGATATTCATTTCACTAGAGTGGGAAAGGGACAACCCCTCAGACAATACAATGTGCAGTATATACTTGTAGAGAGTATAGTAAAGACAGACCACAATCAGTTAAAAAATAAACATCCCATTTATTTGTACTGACACCATGAGACTCCACAGAGTCATCAAGTCTTTGTCTAAAGATGTGTTTGGGCACTACAGTTGAGTCCAGGCGGTCAGATATACCTGTCTGTCCAACAGATTACCAAGCATTGCTCCTCGCTGTCTGAAAAACACAAACTTTGACCTCGCTGAAACACACACCATTCACTTTTTCTTTGTGTTTCTAAAAGGTTAAACAATGTACAAAAAGCAAGTCTGGAAATACTATAAAAACATGTGTTTCTTTTCCTCTCATTGTTCCATTCTCTCTCTGAAGAAAACTATTCATTGATCTTTACTGAGCTGATGCTTGTTAGGCAGCCAACGACTACACGGATGCAGATAACTAGTGAAAAGCGAGAAGGAGGCCAGGCTGATTCAAGCTGATTCCAGTACTACAACCTTACAGACAGACAGACAGACAGACAGACAGACATAGACAGCCAGACAAATAGACAAATAGACAGACAGCCAGACAAATAGACAGCCAGACAGCCAGCCAGACAGACACAGCCAGACACAGACAGACACAGACAGACACAGACAGACACAGCCACACACAGCCAGACACAGACAGACACAGACAGACACAGACAGACACAGACAGACACAGACAGACACAGACAGACAGACAGCCAGACAGCCAGCCAGACAGCCACAGACAGACACAGACAGACACAGACAGACACAGACAGACACAGCCAGACACAGCCAGACACAGACAGACAGAGACAGACACAGACAGACACAGACAGACACAGACAGACAGACAGCCAGCCAGACAGCCACATACAGACACAGACAGACACAGACAGACAGACAGACAGACAGAGACATACAGACAGACAGACAGACAGAGACATACAGACAAATAGACAGCCAGACAGACACCCAGCCAGACACCCAGACAGCCAGTCAGACAGTCAGCCAGACAGACAGTCAGACACCCAGAACACCTCAACAGCAGCAGCTTTCAGGGAATTGTTCACACTCTGTAGAGCCTCAGAGCAGTTGGATGCCAGTCACCAGTCAATGACCAGAAAACAACAGCCCATAAAGTTAAGGTAAGCTACGTCCCAAAATGGCACCCTATTCCCTACATAGTGCACTACTTTTGACCGGCCCCATACGGCACTATATAGGGAATAGGGTACCATTTGGGATGCAAACTAAATGATTAAACTAGAGTGCACAGTTACAGTACAACACTACAAGTGATGATTGGAAAGAACTGCCAAAACATACTAAATAAAGTTTAGTTCCGCTCCCAGAAAATAATAGTTGTTTTTTAACCATCCGTCATCTGTAAACAATCTGTTGGTTTGTTGGTGTCAGGAGTGGATTTCCTTGGCAGGCCCTAGGCCTGACTGGCTGATGGATATGGTTTGTTGGTGTCAGGAGTGGATCCTCTTGGCAGGCCCTAGGCCTGACTGGCTGATGGATATGGTTTGTTGGTGTCAGGAGTGGATTTCCTTGGCAGGCCCTGGGCCTGACTGGCTGATGCGTAAGGCCAGAGCAAGCAGACAGTCTGAGGAAGGGAGGGATGGAAGGAAGGAATGAGGGATGAGGAAAGCAGGAGAGGTCCCTCCAAGTAAAGGAGGATGGAGGGATGGAGGAGGCGGAGGCCTCAACAGGAAGCTGAAGGCACCAGAGGAACAGAAAGGAGCAGCGCTATAGTCCATGGCCATGTCAGACCCCATGGTAGCAGGCTGTGAACCGAACGCTGGCCACTCTTCACCCGGACACCTAGAGATGGAAAGATGGAGGGAGACAGGGGGAATGTTGTGGTGGATGGGGAGACAGGGAACGGAGGGATGGAGGGAGAGACAGGGGGAACGGAGGGTAGGATGGAGAGACAGGGAACGGAGGGATGGAGGGAGACAGGGAACGGAGGGATGGAGGGAGAGACAGGGAACGGAGGGACGGAGGGAGAGAGAGGGGGAACGGAGGGTAGGATGGAGAGACAGGGAACGGAGGGATGGAGGGAGAGACAGGGAACGGAGGGATGGAGGGAGAGACAGGGAACGGAGGGATGGAGGGAGAGACAGGGAACGGAGGGATGGAGGGAGAGACAGGGAACGGAGGGATGGATGGGGAGACAGGGGGAACGGAGGGATGGATGGGGAGACAGGGAACGGAGGGATGGATGGAGAGACAGGGAACGGAGGGATGGAGGGAGAGACAGGGAACGGAGGGATGGAGGGAGAGACAGGGAACGGAGGGATGGAGGGAGAGACAGGGAACGGAGGGATGGAGGGAGAGACAGGGGGAACGGAGGGATGGAGGGAGAGACAGGGAACGGAGGGATGGATGGAGAGACAGGGAACGGAGGGATGGAGGGAGAGACAGGGAACGGAGGGATGGATGGAGAGACAGGGAACGGAGGGATGGATGGAGAGACAGGGAACGGAGGGATGGAGGGAGAGACAGGGAACGGAGGGATGGATGGGGAGACAGGGAAGGGAGGGATGGAGGGAGAGACAGGGAACGGAGGGATGGAGGGAGAGACAGGGAACGGAGGGATGGATGGAGAGACAGGGAAAGGAGGGATGGAGGGAGAGACAGGGAACGGAGGGATGGATGGGGAGACAGGGAACGGAGGGATGGAGGGAGAGACAGGGAACGGAGGGATAGATGGAGAGACAGGGAACGGAGGGGTGGAGGGAGAGACAGGGGGAATGGAGGGATGGATGGATGGAGACAGAGAACAGAGGGATGGATGGGGAGACAGGGAACGGAGGGATGGATGGGGAGACAGGGAACGGAGGGATGGAGGGAGACAGGGAACGGAGGGATGGAGGGAGAGACAGGGAACGAAGGGATGGAGGGAGAGACAGGGAACGGAGGGATGGATGGGGAGACAGGGAACGGAGGGATGGATGGAGAGACAGGGGGAATGGATGGATGGGGAGACAGGGAACAACAACTTTAGTGACTAGAGAGCAGAGAGCAGAGGACTAAAGGCAGCCTAGATTCCAAACTGAAACTCAATTTCATTATTGTTTGACTTCACTGAGAAAACAACTAGTGAAACAGAACGACATTCAGTTTGGATTCTGGGTTAGAAAACAAACTCCTTAAATAGTCAGCATTTAAAGGAAAAATAACAAGTTAAGACAGGCAGGCTTGTGCTATAAGAAAGCCAAACATTTCCAATCAACAGAACCACATTTTTTGTCAGGACTGTTTTCTTCTCAGACACAAATTAAACTAAAATAATTCACAAGCACACACAGCAGTCTGAAGTGTGCTAATCTTTGACATGAATTGTTAGCAGCTTTGAAACTGCAGAAATGAATCTTTCCTCTGGCAGACAAAGAGAGAACAACATATTTATATGTCTGATGAGAACAACTGTAGAAAATTGTCAACTTTACATTTCTCTTGTTTGACAGTTAAATGGCTGTGCAGTGGCGTAGGTGGGTGTGTGTGTGTATGAGTGTTTGTGTGTAGGTGGGTGTGTGTGTTCAGTGGTGTATATGTTTGTGAGTGAGTGTGTGCAGTGGTGTGTGTGTGTGTGTGTGTGTGGAGGTGGTTAATTAAAACAGTATTAGCCAAGGGAAACTTGGCTGAGGCAACAGCTGTGGCTGTGGTGACTCAATGAAGCACTTTAAAAGCCCAGTGCAGTCAAAAACGTGATATTCCTGTGTTTTATATACTATATTTCCACACTATGAGGTTGCAATAATGCTGGGAAATTGTTAAAATGATGATAATGTCTTTTTATTGTATGAGGTGTTTGAAAAGACAGCCTGTTTTGGTGGGAAGTAGTTTTGGCCTGCCTGGTGACATCACCAAATTAGTTGATAGACCAATAAGAAAGAGAGTTCCAAAGCTCTCAGCCAATCACAGATAGTTTTCAGTTTTCTCCTCCCCACTCAGACCACTCCCAGACAGCCGTAGCAAAATTCTTGCTTGGGAAATCGCTCTTTACTAAGAAACAATTTTAGTTAATTTTTGACATTTTTTTTATAAAAAAAAAAACATCACAGTAAGGTACGTAATTGTTACCTAGAAATGATTTGATATTGCAATAAAGATGACTGCATTAGACTTTTATTTAACAGAATATGGGTAGAAATAAAAGATGTATTTTGGTGTAGTTGATTAGTCCATTAACTCCTAGTAAATGGACAACAAGGGACTATATACAGTGGGGCAAAAAAGTATTTAGTCAGCACCAATTGTGCAAGTTCTCCCACTTAAAAAGATGAGAGAGGCCTGTCATTTTCATCATAGGTACACTTCAACTATGACAGACAAAACGAGAAACAAAAATCCAGAAAATCACATTTTTAATGAATTTATTTGCAAATTATGGTGGAAAATAAGTGTTTGGTCACCTACAAACAAGCAAGATTTCTGGCTCTCACAGACCTGTAACTTCTTCTTTAAGAGGCTCCTCTGTCCTCCACTCATTACCTGTATTAATGGCACCTGTTTGAACTTGTATAAAAGACACCTGTCCGCAACCTCAAACAGTCACACTCCAAACTCCACTATGGCCAAGACCAAAGAGCTGTCAAAGGACACCAGAAACAAAATTGTAGACCTGCACCAGGCTGGGAAGACTGAATCTGCAATAGGTAAGCAGCTTGGTTTGAAGAAATCAACTGTGGGAGCAATTATTAGTTAATGGAAGACATACAAGACCACTGATAATCTCCAATGATCTGGGGCTCCACGCAACATCTCACCCTGTGGGGTCAAACACACCGCCCGGGCAACGAAGGAGTGGCTT
Organism: Salvelinus fontinalis; assembly: GCF_029448725.1. Classification (NCBI taxonomy): domain Eukaryota; kingdom Metazoa; phylum Chordata; class Actinopteri; order Salmoniformes; family Salmonidae; genus Salvelinus; species Salvelinus fontinalis. The sequence continues at coordinate 516,545 of NW_026600215.1, forward strand.
CGTAAGAAGCATTTCAAGGTCCTGGAGTGGCCTAGCCAGTCTCCAGATCTCAACCCCATAGAAAATCTTTGGAGGGAGTTGAAAGTCCGTGTTGCCCAGCAACAGCCCCAAAACATCACTGCTCTAGAGGAGATCTGCATGGAGGAATGGGCCAAAATACCAGCAACAGTGTGTGAAAACCTTGTGAAGACTTACAGAAAACGTTTGACCTCTGGCATTGCCAACAAAGGGTATATAACAAAGTATTGAGATAAACTTTTGTTATTGACCAAATACTTATTTTCCACCATAATTTGCAAATAAATTCATTAAAAATCCTACAATGTGATTTTCTGGATTATTTTTTCTCATTTTGTCTGTCATAGTTGAAGTGTACCTATGATGAAAATTACAGGCCTCTCTCATCTTTTTAAGTGGGAGAACTTGCACAATTGGTGGCTGCCTAAATATTTTTTTGCCCTACTGTAAGTGAAATACCACAATGTGTGTTGGGTTGAGTGTGTTACTAGAGTCTTGTCTTACCTGAAGAGGTGAGTACTCTGACTTGGGAGCTGGTTGCTCCCTCTCCCCCCTCACTCACCGCCCGCACCTCAATGATGTAGGTGCCCCCCTCCGGGAGAGAGAGGACGGCCGACGGGGTGATGGTCCTCATCACCTGATTGTGGACACGCCCCTCCTGACTCAACAACACCTGTAGTTGGACCCAGAACCAATCAGTCAGTGTCACTCAATCATCAGCAAATCAGTCACTAGATCACCAGTCAGTCAATCAATCAATTCATCAATCAACCTTTAGGACCCACAAACAACACCCCCCCCCCCCCCCACACACAGTTGAGACTGCTGATGTAATACACGTAGATACGGATACGGATTTCTGATGTAATACACGTAGATACGGATACGGATTTCTAATGTAATACACGTAGATACGGATACGGATTTCTGATGTAATACACATAGATACGGATACGGATTTCTAATGTAATACACGTAGATACGGATACGGATTTCTGATGTAATACACGTAGATACGGATACGGATTTCTGATGTAATACACGCAGATACGGATACGGATGCTGATGTAATACACGTAGATACGGATTTCTGATGTAATACACGCAGATACGGATACGGATTTCTGATGTAATACACGTAGATACGGATTTCTGATGTAATACACGCAGATACGGATACGGATGCTGATGTAATACACGTAGATACGGATACGGATTTCTAATGTAATACACGTAGATACGGATACAGATTTCTGATGTAATACACGTAGATACGGATACGGATTTCTGATGTAATACACGTAGATACGGATACGGATTTCTGATGTAATACACGTAGATACGGATACGGATTTCTGATGTAATACACGTAGATACGGATTTCTGATGTAATACACGTAGATACGGATACGGATTTCTGATGTAATACACGTAGATACGGATACGGATTTCTGATGTAATACACGTAGATACGGATACGGATTTCTGATGTAATACACGTAGATACGGATACGGATTTCTGATGTAATACACGTAGATACGGATACGGATTTCTGATGTAATACACGTAGATACGGATACGGATTTCTGATGTAATACACGTAGATACGGATACGGATTTCTGATGTAATACACGTAGATACGGATACGGATTTCTGATGTAATACACGTAGATACGGATACGGATTTCTGATGTAATACACGTAGATACGGATACGGATTTCTGATATAATACACGTAGATACGGATACGGATTTCTGATGTAATACACGTAGATACGGATACGGATTGCTGATGTAATACACGTAGATACAGATACGGATTTCTGATGTAATACACGTAGATACGGATACGGATTGCTGATGTAATACACGTAGATACGGATACGGATTGCTGATGTAATACACGTAGATACGGATTTCTGATGTAATACACGCAGATACGGATTTCTATAGACAGTGTCTTATTCCTGCAGCCATTAATACAATGCTTCAGTTGCAATAGCCTTCCTCCGGTCAACATGCCACAGTAGACATTGTTTCAGACCTGTAGGCTAAGTTTATTCAGCTGGGTCACTGCCGGAGCTAATAAGACCTAAACAGATGTTGTGGTTCCTGGCTCCAGCCGTCTTCCATAGAGCAGTAACGATGTTGGCTATAGGCAGTTTGTATCTGCCTGTTTAGTTAGTTCGTTTTTTACAACCTTAAATTTTAGGATGACTGAGAACACATTCTCATTTATACCAACTGACCTGAGGAAGGGTAGCAGGGAAGGTGAGTTAGCTGGGGGGTGATTAAGAGACTACAGTATATACAGTATGACAGTATGGTTGGATGAGTTAGCTGGGGGTGATTAAGAGACTACAGTATATACAGTATGGTTGGATGAGTTAGCTGGGGGTGATTAAGAGACTACAGTATGACAGTATGACAGTATGGTTGGATGAGTTAGCTGGGGGTGATTAAGAGTCTATATACAGTATGACAGTATGGTTGGGTGAGTTAGCTGGGGGTGATTAAGAGACTATATACAGTATGACAGTATGGTTGGGTGAGTTAGCTGGGGGTGATTAAGAGACTATATACAGTATGACAGTATGGTTGGGTGAGTTAGCTGGGGGTGATTAAGAGACTATATACAGTATGACAGTATGGTTGGGTGAGTTAGCTGGGGGTGATTAAGAGACTACAGTATGACAGTATGACAGTATGGTTGGATGAGTTAGCTGGGGGTGATTAAGAGACTACAGTATGACAGTAGGGTTGGGTGAGTTAGCTGGGGGTGATTAAGAGACTATATACAGTATGACAGTATGGTTGGGTGAGTTAGCTGGGGGTGATTAAGAGACTACAGTATGACAGTATGACAGTATGGTTGGATGAGTTAGCTGGGGGTGATTAAGAGTCTATATACAGTATGACAGTATGGTTGGGTGAGTTAGCTGGGGGTGATTAAGAGACTGTATACAGTATGACAGTATGGTTGGATGAGTTAGCTGGGGTTGATTAAGAGACTATATACAGTATGACAGTATGGTTGGATGAGTTAGCTGGGGGTGATTAAGAGACTACAGTATATACAGTATGGTTGGATGAGTTAGCTGGGGGTGATTAAGAGACTACAGTATATACAGTATGACAGTATGGTTGGATGAGTTAGCTGGGGGTGATTAAGAGACTACAGTATATACAGTATGACAGTATGGTTGGATGAGTTAGCTGGGGGGTGATTAAGAGACTATATACAGTATGACAGTATGGTTGGGTGAGTTAGCTGGGGGTGATTAAGAGACTATATACAGTATGACAGTATGGTTGGGTGAGTTAGCTGGGGGTGATTAAGAGACTATATACAGTATGACAGTATGGTTGGGTGAGTTAGCTGGGGGTGATTAAGAGACTACAGTATATACAGTATGACAGTAGGGTTGGGTGAGTTAGCTGGGGGTGATTAAGAGACTACAGTATATACAGTATGACAGTATGGTTGGATGAGTTAGCTGGGGGGTGATTAAGAGACTATATACAGTATGACAGTATGGTTGGGTGAGTTAGCTGGGGGTGATTAAGAGACTATATACAGTATGACAGTATGGTTGGGTGAGTTAGCTGGGGTGATTAAGAGACTACAGTATATACAGTATGACAGTATGGTTGGGTGAGTTAGCTGGGGGTGATTAAGAGACTAAAGTATATACAGTATGACAGTATGGTTGGATGAGTTAGCTGGGGGTGATTAAGAGACTTCAGTATGACAGTATGGTTGGATGAGTTAGCTGGGGTTGATTAAGAGACTATATACAGTATGACAGTATGGTTGGATGAGTTAGCTGGGGGTGATTAAGAGACTTCAGTATGACAGTATGGTTGGATGAGTTAGCTGGGGTTGATTAAGAGACTACAGTATGACAGTATGGTTGGATGAGTTAGCTGGGGGTGATTAAGAGACTACAGTATATACAGTATGACAGTATGGTTGGATGAGTTAGCTGGGGGGGATTAAGAGACTATATACAGTATGACAGTATGGTTGGGTGAGTTAGCTGGGGGTGATTAAGAGACTACAGTATGACAGTATGGTTGGATGAGTTAGCTGGGGGTGATTAAGAGACTACAGTATATACTGTATGACAGTATTGTTGGGTGAGTTAGCTGGGGGTGATTAAGAGACTACAGTATATACAGTATGGTTGGATGAGTTAGCTGGGGGTGATTAAGAGACTATATACAGTATGACAGTATGGTTGGATGAGTTAGCTGGGGGTGATTAAGAGACTACAGTATGACAGTATGGTTGGGTGAGTTAGCTGGGGGTGATTAAGAGACTACAGTATATACAGTATGACAGTATGGTTGGATGAGTTAGCTGGGGGTGATTAAGAGACTACAGTATATACAGTATGACAGTATGGTTGGGTGAGTTAGCTGGGGGTGATTAAGAGACTACAGTATGACAGTAGGGTTGGGTGAGTTAGCTGGGGGTGATTAAGAGACTATATACAGTATGACAGTATGGTTGGGTGAGTTAGCTGGGGGTGATTAAGAGACTACAGTATATACAGTATGACAGTATGGTTGGATGAGTTAGCTGGGGGTGATTAAGAGACTACAGTATATACAGTATATACAGTATGGTTGGATGAGTTAGCTGGGGGTGATTAAGAGACTATATACAGTATGACAGTATGGTTGGATGAGTTAGCTGGGGGTGATTAAGAGACTACAGTATGACAGTATGGTTGGATGAGTTAGCTGGGGGTGATTAAGAGACTACAGTATATACAGTATGACAGTATGGTTGGGTGAGTTAGCTGGGGTTGATTAAGAGACTATATACAGTATGACAGTATGGTTGGGTGAGTTAGCTGGGGGTGATTAAGAGACTATATACAGTATGACAGTATGGTTGGATGAGTTAGCTGGGGGTGATTAAGAGACTACAGTATGACAGTATGGTTGGATGAGTTAGCTGGGGGTGATTAAGAGACTACAGTATATACAGTATGACAGTATGGTTGGATGAGTTAGCTGGGGGTGATTAAGAGACTACAGTATATACAGTATGACAGTATGGTTGGATGAGTTAGCTGGGGGTGATTAAGAGACTTCAGTATATACAGTATGACAGTATGGTTGGGTGAGTTAGCTGGGGGTGATTAAGAGACTATATACAGTATGACAGTATGGTTGGATGAGTTAGCTGGGGGTGATTAAGAGACTACAGTATGACAGTATGGTTGGGTGAGTTAGCTGGGGGTGATTAAGAGACTACAGTATATACAGTATGACAGTATGGTTGGGTGAGTTAGCTGGGGGGTGATTAAGAGACTACAGTATATACAGTATGGTTGGATGAGTTAGCTGGGGGTGATTAAGAGACTATATACAGTATGACAGTATGGTTGGGTGAGTTAGCTGGGGGTGATTAAGAGACTACAGTATATACAGTATGACAGTATGGTTGGATGAGTTAGCTGGGGGTGATTAAGAGACTACAGTATATACAGTATGACAGTATGGTTGGGTGAGTTAGCTGGGGGTGATTAAGAGACTACAGTATGACAGTAGGGTTGGGTGAGTTAGCTGGGGGTGATTAAGAGACTATATACAGTATGACAGTATGGTTGGGTGAGTTAGCTGGGGGTGATTAAGAGACTACAGTATATACAGTATGACAGTATTGTTGGGTGAGTTAGCTGGGGGTGATTAAGAGACTACAGTATATACAGTATGGTTGGATGAGTTAGCTGGGGGTGATTAAGAGACTATATACAGTATGACAGTATGGTTGGGTGAGTTAGCTGGGGGTGATTAAGAGACTATATACAGTATGACAGTATGGTTGGATGAGTTAGCTGGGGGTGATTAAGAGACTACAGTATGACAGTATGGTTGGGTGAGTTAGCTGGGGGTGATTAAGAGACTATATACAGTATGACAGTATGGTTGGATGAGTTAGCTGGGGGTGATTAAGAGACTATATACAGTATGACAGTATGGTTGGGTGAGTTAGCTGGGGGTGATTAAGTGACTATATACAGTATGACAGTATGGTTGGATGAGTTAGCTGGGGGTGATTAAGAGACTACAGTATGACAGTATGGTTGGGTGAGTTAGCTGGGGGTGATTAAGAGACTATATACAGTATGACAGTATGGTTGGATGAGTTAGCTGGGGGTGATTAAGAGACTACAGTATATACAGTATGATAGTATGGTTGGGTGAGTTAGCTGGGGGTGATTAAGAGACTACAGTATATACAGTATGACAGTATGGTTGGATGAGTTAGCTGGGGGTGATTAAGAGACTATATACAGTATGACAGTATGGTTGGGTGAGTTAGCTGGGGGGTGATTAAGAGACTACATACAGTATGACAGTATGGTTGGATGAGTTAGCTGGGGGTGATTAAGAGACTATATACAGTATGACAGTATGGTTGGATGAGTTAGCTGGGGGTGATTAAGAGACTACAGTATATACAGTATGACAGTATGGTTGGGTGAGTTAGCTGGGGTTGATTAAGAGACTATATACAGTATGACAGTATGGTTGGGTGAGTTAGCTGGGGGTGATTAAGAGACTATATACAGTATGACAGTATGGTTGGATGAGTTAGCTGGGGGTGATTATGAGACTACAGTATGACAGTATGGTTGGATGAGTTAGCTGGGGTTGATTAAGAGACTATATACAGTATATACAGTATGGTTGGATGAGTTAGCTGGGGGTGATTAAGAGACTATATACAGTATGACAGTATGGTTGGATGAGTTTGCTGGGGGTGATTAAGAGACTATATACAGTATGACAGTATGGTTGGATGAGTTAGCTGGGGGTGATTAAGAGACTTCAGTATATACAGTATGACAGTATGGTTGGGTGAGTTAGCTGGGGGTGATTAAGAGACTATATACAGTATGACAGTATGGTTGGATGAGTTAGCTGGGGGTGATTAAGAGACTACAGTATGACAGTATGGTTGGGTGAGTTAGCTGGGGGTGATTAAGAGACTACAGTATATACAGTATGACAGTATGGTTGGGTGAGTTAGCTGGGGGGTGATTAAGAGACTACAGTATATACAGTATGACAGTATGGTTGGATGAGTTAGCTGGGGGTGATTAAGAGACTATATACAGTATGACAGTATGGTTGGGTGAGTTAGCTGGGGGTGATTAAGAGACTACAGTATATACAGTATGACAGTAGGGTTGGGTGAGTTAGCTGGGGGTGATTAAGAGACTACAGTATATACAGTATGACAGTAGGGTTGGATGAGTTAGCTGGGGGTGATTAAGAGACTACAGTATATACAGTATGACAGTATGGGAACCAGGACACCGGTACCAATATTGAATGAGCATACGTTGAGAGGAATGAGTATTAGCTGAGAGGAATGAGTATTAGCTGAGAGGAATGAGTATTATCTGAGGTGAATGAGTATTAGCTGAGGTGAATGAGTATTAGTTGAGGTGAATGAGTATTAGTGGAGAGGAATGAGTATTAGCTGAGAGGAATGAGTATTAGCTGAGAGGAATGAGTATTAGCTGAGGCGAATGAGTATTAGTGGAGAGGAATGAGTATTAGCTGAGAGGAATGAGTATTAGCTGAGAGGAATGAGTATTAGCTGAGGTGAATGAGACCTGTCCAGTACAGTAAAGAGACCTGGCCAGTACAGTAAAGAGACCTGGCCAGTACAGTAAGGAGACCTGGCCAGTACAGTAAAGAGACCTGGCCAGTACAGTAAAGAGACCTGGCCAGTACAGTAAAGAGACCTGTCCAGTACAGTAAAGAGACCTGGCCAGTACAGTAAAGAGACCTTGCCAGTACAGCAAGGAGACCTGGCCAGTACAGTAAAGAGACCTGGCCAGTACACTAAAGAGACCTGGCCAGTACAGTAAGGAGACCTGGCCAGTACAGTAAAGAGACCTGGCCAGTACAGTAAAGAGACCTGGCCAGTACAGTAAAGAGACCTGGCCAGTACAGTAAAGAGACCTGTCCAGTACAGTAAAGAGACCTGGCCAGTACAGTAAAGAGACCTGGCCAGTACAGCAAGGAGACCTGGCCAATACAGTAAAGAGACCTGGCCAGTACAGTAAAGAGACCTGGCCAGTACAGTAAAGAGACCTGGCCAGTACAGTAAAGAGACCTGGCCAGTACAGTAAAGAGACCTGGCCAGTACAGTAAGGAGACCTGTCCGGTACAGCAAGGAGACCTGGCCAGCACTGTAAAGAGACCTGGCCAGTACAGTAAAGAGACCTGGCCAGTACAGTAAGGAGACCTGGCCAGTACAGTAAAGAGACCTGGCCAGTACAGTAAAGAGACCTGGCCAGTACAGTAAGGAGACCTGGCCAGTACAGTAAGGAGACCTGGCCAGTACAGTAAAGAGACCTGGCCAGTACAGTAAAGAGACCTGGCCAGTACTGTAAAGAGACCTGGCCAGTACAGTAAAGAGACCTGGCCAGTACAGTAAAGAGACCTGGCCAGTACAGTAAAGAGACCTGGCCAGTACTGCAAAGAGACCTGGCCAGTACAGTAAGGAGACCTGGCCTGTACAGTAAAGAGACCTGGCCAGTACAGCCAGGGGACCTGGTCAGTAGAGTAAAGAGACCTGGCCAGTACAGCCAGGGGACCTGTCCAGTACAGTAAAGAGACCTGGCCAGTACTGTAAAGAGACCTGGCCAGTACAGCCACTTGACCTGTCCACTACAGTAAAGAGACCTGGCCAGTACAGTAAAGAGACCTGGCCAGTACAGCAAGGAGACCTGTCCAGTAGAGTAAAGAGACCTGGCCAGTACTGTAAAGAGACCTGGCCAGTACAGTAAAGAGACCTGGCCAGTACAGTAAAGAGACCTGGCCAGTACAGTAAAGAGACCTGGCCAGTACAGCCAGGGGACCTGTCCAGTACAGTAAAGAGACCTGGCCAGTACAGTAAAGAGACCTGGCCAGTACAGTAAAGAGACCTGGCCAGTACAGTAAAGAGACCTGGCCAGTACAGTAAAGAGACCTGGCCAGTACAGTAAGGAGACCTGTCCGGTACAGCAAGGAGACCTGGCCAGCACTGTAAAGAGACCTGGCCAGTACAGTAAAGAGACCTGGCCAGTACAGTAAGGAGACCTGGCCAGTACAGTAAAGAGACCTGGCCAGTACAGTAAAGAGACCTGGCCAGTACAGTAAGGAGACCTGGCCAGTACAGTAAGGAGACCTGGCCAGTACAGTAAAGAGACCTGGCCAGTACAGTAAAGAGACCTGGCCAGTACTGTAAAGAGACCTGGCCAGTACAGTAAAGAGACCTGGCCAGTACAGTAAAGAGACCTGGCCAGTACAGTAAAGAGACCTGGCCAGTACTGCAAAGAGACCTGGCCAGTACAGTAAGGAGACCTGGCCTGTACAGTAAAGAGACCTGGCCAGTACAGCCAGGGGACCTGGTCAGTAGAGTAAAGAGACCTGGCCAGTACAGCCAGGGGACCTGTCCAGTACAGTAAAGAGACCTGGCCAGTACTGTAAAGAGACCTGGCCAGTACAGCCAGGGGACCTGTCCACTACAGTAAAGAGACCTGGCCAGTACAGTAAAGAGACCTGGCCAGTACAGCAAGGAGACCTGTCCAGTAGAGTAAAGAGACCTGGCCAGTACTGTAAAGAGACCTGGCCAGTACAGTAAAGAGACCTGGCCAGTACAGTAAAGAGACCTGGCCAGTACAGTAAAGAGACCTGGCCAGTACAGCCAGGGGACCTGTCCAGTACAGTAAAGAGACCTGGCCAGTACAGTAAAGAGACCTGGCCAGTAGAGTAAGGGGGGCGTACCTTGTATCCTATGACATCTGACTCGTTGTCTTTGGACTTAACCGGATCCCAGTTTAATGATACGTTAGTCCCTTCCTGAATCCACACAAGATTGGCTGGAGGCTGGACTGGAGCTGAGGAGAAAGCACAGGGATCAATCTTAACCAAACACTTTCATTCATACATTTTATTGTCATCCATATCAGAGTGTATTTCAAGAAATAAGGTCAATTATAGTACTATTTCTTGCATGCAGAATAGCAAGCTGTCCATCTTAAGACTGGTCCCGTGTGGCTCAGTTGGTAGAGCATGGCGCTTGCAACGCCAGGGTTGTGGGTTCAATTCCCACGGGGGGACCAGGGTTCAATTCCCACGGGGGGACCAGGATGAATATGTATGAACTTTCCAAATTGTAAGTCGCTCTGGATAAGAGCGTCTGCTAAATGACTTAAATGTAAATGTAAATGTACATGTGAAAGAGTCACATTATAATACTGGTTGCTTGGATCCTGGATGCTGATTGGATGGCAGCATTTTAAGCCATGCTGTATTGGCTGTCACAGACGTACCAATTCCTGCTCACAGTTCCATCTGAAAATGATCACTGCTCCTTCACAAGAATATCATGTTGATGTTTCTGTCTGAATCATCTCTTGTATTTATCTCTACTAGAATATCATGTTGCTGTCTGAATCATCTCTTGAATTTATCTCTACTAGAATATCATGTTGCTGTCTGATTCATCTCTTGTATTTATCTCTACTAGAATATCATGTTGCTGTCTGAATCATCTCTTGTATTTATCTCTAATAGAATATCATGTTGCTGTCTGAATCATCTCTTGTATTTATCTCTACTAGAAAATCATGTTGCTGTCTGAATCATCTCTTGTATTTATCTCATTATTTCCCCTTGCTTCCAGTCTAGCATTTAAACTCAGCAAAAAAAGAAACGTCCTCTCACTATCAACTGCGTTTATTTTCAGCAAACTTAACAAGATTCAATAACTGAGACATAAACTGAACAAGTTCCACAGACATGTGACTAACAGAAATGGAATAATGTGTCCCTGACAAAGGGGGGGTCAAAATCAAAAGTAACAGTCAGTATCTGGTGTGGCTACCAGCTGCATTAAGTACTGCAGTGCATCTCCTCCTCATGAACTGCACTAGATTAGCCAGTTCTTGCTGTGAGATGTTACCCTAATCTTCCACCAAGGCACCTGCAGGTTCCCGGACATTTCTGGGGGGAATGGCCCTAGCCCTCACCCTCCGATCCAACAGGTCCCAGACGTGCTCAATGGGATTGAGATCCAGGCTCTTCGCTGGTCATGGCAGAACACTGACATTCCTGTCTTGCAGGAAATCACACACCGAAGAATGAGCAGTATGGCTGGTGGCATATTCATGCTGGAGGGTCATGTCAGGATGAGCCTGCAGGAAGGGTACCACATGAGAGAGGAGGATGTCTTCCCTGTAACGCACATCGTTGAGATTGCCTGCAATGACAACAAGCTCAGTCCGATGATGCTGTGACACACCGCCCCAGACCATGACGGACCCTCCACCTCCAAATCGATCCCACTCCAGAGTACAAGCCTCGGTGTAACGCTCATTACTTTGAGGATAAACGCAAATCCGACCATCACTCCTGGTGGGAAAAAACCACGACTCGTCAGTGAAGAGCACTTTTTGCCAGTCCTGTCTGGTCAAGCGACGGTGGGTGTGTGCCCATAGGCGACGTTGTTGCCGGTGATGTCTGGTGAGGACCTGCCTTACAACAGGCCTACAAGCCCTCAGTCCATCCTCTCTCAGCCTATTGCGGACAGTCTGAGCGCTGATGGAGGGATTGTGCGTTCCTGGTGTAACTCGGGCAGTTGTTGTTGCCATCCTGTACCTGTCCCGCAGGTGTGATGTTCGGATGTACCGATCCTGTGCAGGTGTTGTTACAAGTGGTCTGCCACTGCGAAGACCATCAGCTGTCCATCCTGTCTCCCTGTATCTCTGTCTTAGGCTTCTTACAGTACGGACATCGCAATTTATTGCCCTGGCCAGATCTGCAGTCCTCATGCCTCCTTGCAGCATGGCTAAGGCACGTTCAAGCAGATGAGCAGGGACCCTGGGCATCTTTCTTTTGGTGTTTTTCCAGAGTCAGTAGAAAGGCCTCTTTAGTGTCCTACGTTTTCATAACTGTGACCTTAATTGCCTTTCGTCTGCAAGCTGTTAGTGTCTTAACGACTGTTCCACAGGTGAATGTTAATTAATTGTTTATGGTTCATTGAACAAGCATGGGAAACAGTGTTAAAACCCTTTACAATGAAGATCTGTGAAGTTATTTGGATTTTTACAAATTATCATTCAAAGACATGTTCCTGAAAAAGGGTTGCTGAAAAAGTTTAGTTTGGTACAACAGGGTTAATATAAGCCTCAGTTTATGCCTGTCTGACTTTGGAAACAATGTTTCACTTTTGAATTTCAAAAAGACTATTAGATCTTTCAGAATACCAACTTGTTGTGGGAGGATATTTTAAATCAGGTATGTAATTCTCAGTTAGATAGGTCTCATGTTTCATCTCACTCTCAAACTGATCAGGCCTCTGGTGATCTCATCTCATTTGCTGCAGAGCTTAATATTTTAGACGCCTGGAGTCCAAGGAATTTTACTGTCAAATATGTTTTATTTATTCTTCAAGACATAATACATTTTCACAGATAGACTACATATTTGTATCTCCCTATACAAACAGGTGTATTCAGACCACCGAGCTGCTCCCCATACTAATTTCTGACCATGGAGCTATCCTGTATACTATCTAACATGACAGCTATAAACAGAGAGGTGCCAGAAGATTGAGCTTTAACACAACTTTGCTGCAGAATAAGGCTTTTTATGACACAACTTCTAGCAAAGTTGAAGCAATTTATTATTCTTTTGTCACTTTAGGAGGTGACAAAATGTTTTCTGAGGGGAAAATGTACATCTTAATTAAAAAGTAGTAGATCCAGAAAAACAGATTTCTCTGATTGAAAACGAGCAGAAACAAAAATGTACTGAGCAAAAGGGGAAGATATAAACAGCATTAAAACACGAGTATAACACTTTACTGCAATCTAAAGCAGAATCGCACAAGAGTAACATTCCATTCCGAGAGGGAGAAAGCTAGTAGACTTTTGGCTGCAAGGCTTCAGCAAAATGAGGCCTTTTCTTGTATCAATACAATTCAAACACCATCTGATATCACATGACTCTGCAGAAATGTATGATACGTTCAGGCAGTTTTATTCCCAATTATATACGTCAGAAGCGGACCCTGATCATAGTAAGATGACACACTTCTTATCATCATTGGACCTTCTCAAACTCAAACAGAGCAATCTGGATTCCTTGACTCCCCACTTCCTCTTGAAGAACTCAGGAGTGCATTTACATCTATGAAAAGAGGCAAATCACCATGACTTGATGGTTTCCCTCCTTAGCTGTTTCTTGAAATATGAGTTATTGTCGGGCCACTAATTGATTCTATCAGTCATGCATAAAAACTTGGAGAATTCCATAGAGACCAAAACACCTCACTGATTATAGTTTTGTTAAAAAAGGGCAAATTTCCCCTAGACTGTAAAAGTTATAGGTCCTTAAGCCTTATTACACCAGAGCTCAAGCTGTTTGCAAAGGTACTTGCCATTAGATTGGAACAGCTTGTAGGACATCTAATCAGCGATGATCAAACTGGGTTTTTAAAGGGTCGTTTAGCCTCAGACAATATTAGACATCTATTCCATATCATAAATGTGTCCGAAAACAACCCAATCCTTACTGCACTTTTGAGTTTAGTTGCAGAAAAAGCCTTTGATAGGCTAGAACTATTTTATGGTGTGTTTCGGAGGCCTTTGGTTTTGGTAAAGGATTGATCTCCGTGTTAAAAACAATGTATTCTGCATCCAAAGCAGTTGTGCAGACGGGAAACATTCTATCCAAGACTTTCTGTTTACAAATGTCCCACAAAACAAGGATGTTCATTATCACCAATGCTCTTTGCCCTGTCTTTGGAGTCCCTTGCTCCAGCGATTAGATTGCACCCACCTACTTCATCCATCAATATTAAAAAGGTACGCAGCATAAAGTGTCATTCTATGACACCTTATTGTATTTCTCAGACATCTCAATTTCCCAGTGTTGTCCCAGTTCTGGTCACATGTTTTAGGAATGTCATGTGGTGTCCCAGTTCTGGTCACATGTTTTGGGAATGTCCTGTGGTGTCCCAGTTCTGGTCACATGTTTTGGGAATGTCCTGTGGTGTCCCAGTTCTGGTCACATCTTTTGGGAATGTCCTGTGGTGTCCCAGTTTTGGTCACATGCTTTGGGAATGTCGTGTGGTGTCCCAGTTCTGGTCACATGTTTTGGGAATGTCCTGTGGTGTCCCAGTTCTGGACACATGTTTTAGGAATGTCCTGTGGTGTCCCAGTTCTGGTCACATGTTTTGGGAATGTCCTGTGGTGTCCCAGTTCTGGTCACATGTTTTGGGAATGTCCTGTGGTGTCCCAGTTTTGGTCACATGTTTTGGGAATGTCGTGTGGTGTCCCAGTTCTGGTCACATGTTTTGGGAATGTCCTGTGGTGTCCCAGTTCTGGACACATGTTTTAGGAATGTCCTGTGGTGTCCCAGTTCTGGTCACATGTTTTGGGAATGTCCTGTGGTGTCCCAGTTCTGGTCACATGTTTTGTGAATGTCCTGTGGTGTCCCAGTTTTGGTCACATGTTTTGTGAATGTCCTGTGGTGTCCCAGTTCTGGTCAAATGTTTTGGCAGTGTCCTGTGGTGTCCCAGTTCTGGTCACATGTTTTGGGAATGTCCTGTGGTGTCCCAGTTCTGGTCACATGTTTTGGGAATGTCCTGTGGTGTCCCAGTTCTGGTCACATGTTTTGGGAATGTCGTGTGGTGTCCCAGTTCTGGTCACATGTTTTGGGAATGTCCTGTGGTGTCCCAGTTCTGGACACATGTTTTAGGAATGTCCTGTGGTGTCCCAGTTCTGGTCACATGTTTTGGGAATGTCCTGTGGTGTCCCAGTTCTGGTCACATTTTTTGTGAATGTCCTGTGGTGTCCCAGTTTTGGTCACATGTTTTGTGAATGTCCTGTGGTGTCCCAGTTCTGGTCAAATGTTTTGGCAATGTCCTGTGGTGTCCCAGTTCTGGTCACATGTTTTGGGAATGTCCTGTGGTGTCCCAGTTCTGGTCACATGTTTTGGGAATGTCCTGTGGTGTCCCAGTTCTGGTCACATGTTTTGGGAATGTCCTGTGGTGTCCCAGTTCTGGTCACATGTTTTGGGAATGTCCTGTGGTTTCTCAGTTCTGGTCATTCAAGGGTTTTCATTTTTTTGGGGGGGGGGGGGGGTTACTACATGATTCCATATGTGTTATTTCAAAGTGTTGACGTCTTCACTATTATTCTACAATGTAGAAAATAGTAAAAAATAAAGTAAAACCTTTGAATGAGTAGGTGTCTAGTTGTGGCCGCACCTGGACTAGATTGTGAACGACTCTTGGCAGAATCCATTACTTGACTGTGGGTTCTTGAACAATGGGAGACTGTGTATGTTTTGGGTCAACAAGGCTGTGTCCATCATAACGTTCAATAAAT
Organism: Salvelinus fontinalis; assembly: GCF_029448725.1. Classification (NCBI taxonomy): domain Eukaryota; kingdom Metazoa; phylum Chordata; class Actinopteri; order Salmoniformes; family Salmonidae; genus Salvelinus; species Salvelinus fontinalis. The sequence continues at coordinate 531,981 of NW_026600215.1, forward strand.
AATCACCATGCGATCAATTGTCAGTTGTAAACATGTCTTTTTCCCCCATCTGCCTGCAACGTGATATATTTCGCTCACAAGATGGACAGTCGCTGGTCGCTGAGACAGATGAGCGCGTATTAACCCTGCTGTAGAATTCATTGCGGCCAGCAGGTCAAACGAACAACTGAAATGAACGAGTCATTTGAAAAATACAAAATCATGATCCTCAAGTCAGTAAAGAGAATGAACCATGAACTGCATATTCCTACTCTGCCACAGAGAGTGACCGGTGATGTGACGAGACCATTTTAATATCTATTCCTACTCTGTAACACCACAGAGAGTGACCGGTGATGTGACGAGACCATTTTAATATCTATTCCTACTCTGTAACACCACAGAGAGTGACTGGTGCTGAGACCAGACCGTTTTAATATATATTCCTACTCTGTAGCACCACAGAGAGTGACCGGTGCTGAGACGAGACCAGACCATTTTAATATATATTCCTACTCTGTAGCACCACAGAGAGTGACCGATGCTGAGACCAGACCATTTTAATATCTATTCCTACTCTGTAACACCACAGAGAGTGACTGGTGCTGAGACCAGACCATTTTAATATCTATTCCTACTCTGTAACACCACAGAGAGTGACCGGTGCTGAGACCAGACCAGACCATTTAATATATATTCCTACTCTGTAGCACCACAGAGAGTGACCGGTGCTGAGACCAGACCAGACCATTTTAATATATATTCCTACTCTGTAGCACCACAGAGAGTGACCGGTGCTGAGACGAGATTATTTTGATATATATTCCTACTCTGTAGCACCACAGAGAGTGACCGGTGCTGAGACCAGACCGTTTTAATATCTATTCCTACTCTGTAACCCCCTCTATACAGCTCATGTTTGTATGAGCGGTGTACTCACGGTCTTTCTTGGTCTTGGCGGTGCTAGCGGTTGATGCAGGGCCCTGGCCGATACTGTTGAAGCCTCTGACTGTGATGAGGTACACACTGCTCCCCTCCAGGCCTGTCAGCACCATAGACGTCTCGTTCCCTGCTGTCTTCTTCCTGTTCCCTGACTCCTCCTGCTCACTGTCCTTCCAGTAGCTCACCTGACAAAAGAAGACGTTAGGTGTGTCTCTTTTAAACTTGTCTTTTATTGTACTATTTACATTTATTTGTTTTATTTAGATTTATTTGTTTTATTTAGATTTAATGAAAAATGTAATGTATAAAGCACACACCTCGTATCCCCGTGGTCTCCCAGGGCCAGGGCTGGGCGGTCTCCAAGTTACTTTAATTTCCGAAGAGGAAATGCTGGAAGCTTTCACCTCAGATGGGGCCTCTCTGGGCTCTGTAGAGGATAACACACACACACACACACACACACACACACACACACACACACACACACACACACACACACACACACACACACACACACACACACACACACACACACACACACACACACACCAACCTTAGAAACCTCACAGACACACAAAATGTAGTCATACTTTAACTGCCGCTAGTTGTCTCCTGTGTGTCTTGTAGAAAATGATGCATAGTTACGTGTTGATTGCAGAGTGAGTAATGTACTTGACATGTACACTACAGACATTAATAATGTTGCTGACACGTCTCATAATAACGAGGGGATTTGAAAATAAATACGTTGATTCAGTACAATCATTACATATTGATAACAGTAAATCTCTACAGTCAATCAGTACATATTGATAACATTAAATCTCTACAGTCAATCAGTACATATTGATAACATTAAATCTCTACAGTCAATCAGTACATATTGATAACATTAAATCTCTACAGTCAATCAGTACATATTGATAACAGTAAATCTCTACAGTCAATCAGTACATATTGATAACAGTAAATCTCTACAGTCAATCAGTACATATTGATAACAGTAAATCTCTACAGTCAATCAGTACATATTGATAACAGTAAATCTCTACAGTCAATCAGTACATATTGATAACAGTAAATCTCTACAGTCAATCAGTACATATTGATAACAATAACTTATGACTTGACAGTAGAACTGACAGTAGAACTGACAGTAGAACTGAGGACGTGACAGTAGAACTGACAGTAGAACTGAGAACGTGACAGTAGAACTGAGGACGTGACAGTAGAACTGACAGTAGAACTGACAGTAGAACTGAGGACGTGACAGTAGAACTGACAGTAGAACTGAGAACGTGACAGTAGAACTGAGGACGTGACAGTAGAACTGAGGACGTGACAGTAGAACTGACAGTAGAACTGAGGACGTGACAGTAGAACTGACAGTAGAACTGAGAACGTGACAGTAGAACTGAGGACGTGACAGTAGAACTGACAGTAGAACTGAGAACGTGACAGTAGAACTGAGGACATGTGGGAGCAAAACTCAGGACTATGATTACATTTCCATTATTAGCAGCATCTAGGCTGCCCAGTTTGAAGAGCTGAGACAGAATGGCTATATAAGGAATGGAACATATAGGACCAGGGCCCTGTTACCATTATAACCTATACAGCTGTCAGATGTGGGCGTCAACAAGCAAGAACTGAAATGGAAAGATAATAATGGAGAAAGGTCAAGGGAAGCTATTTTCATATAGAGGAAGGTGACTCTATACGTTATGCAAAGATAGAAAACTATAAAGGCAGGACTCTGTAAAACGATAATTTATTATTTTCCATGGAAGGGCTCGGCTCTGCTACGTTTGCAAGAAAGTCTAAACTGAAATCACAGGTTCCAGTATCTGTGCAAATATTTGACTCAAGACATTCCACGACAGACATGACAGTAGAACTGAGGACGTGACAGTAGAACTGAGGACCTAACAGTAGAACTGACAGTAGAACTGAGGATGTGACAGTAGAACTGAGGATGTGACAGTAGAACTGAGGACCTAACAGTAGAACTGACAGTAGAACTGAGGATGTGACAGTAGAACTGAGGACCTAACAGTAGAACTGACAGTAGAACTGAGGATGTGACAGTAGAACTGAGGATGTGACAGTAGAACTGAGGATGTGACAGTAGAACTGAGGATGTGACATTAGAACTGACAGTAGAACTGAGGATGTGACAGTAGAACTGACAGTAGAACTGAGGATGTGACAGTAGAACTGACAGTAGAACTGAGGACGTGACAGTAGAACTGAGGACGTGACATTAGAACTGAGGACGTAGCAGTAGAACTGACAGTAGAACTGAGGACCTAACAGTAGAACTGACAGTAGAACTGAGGACGTGACAGTAGAACTGACAGTAGAATTGAGGACGTGACAGTAGAACTGACAGTAGAACTGACAGTAGAACTGAGGATGTGACAGTAGAACTGACAGTAGAATTGAGGACGTGACAGTAGAACTGACAGTAGAACTGACAGTAGAACTGAGGATGTGACAGTAGAACTGACAGTAGAACTGAGGATGTGACAGTAGAACTGAGGATGTGACAGAAGAACTGAGGATGTGACAGTAGAACTGAGGATGTGACAGTAGAACTGAGGATGTGACATTAGAACTGACAGTAGAACTGAGGATGTGACAGTAGAACTGAGGATGTGACATTAGAACTGACAGTAGAACTGAGGATGTGACAGTAGAACTGACAGTAGAACTGAGGATGTGACAGTAGAACTGAGGATGTGACAGTAGAACTGAGGATGTGACAGTAGAACTGAGGATGTGACAGGAGAACTGAGGATGTGACAGTAGAACTGAGGATGTGACAGTAGAACTGAGGATGTGACAGTAGAACTGAGGATGTGACAGAAGAACTGAGGATGTGACAGTAGAACTGAGGATGTGACAGTAGAACTGATAGTAGAATTGATGATGTGACAGTAGAACTGAGGATGTGACAGTAGAACTCACATCTTTTTGTACTGATGTTGCAGCTTCTCGGCTTTCGTCAGCAAAATGACTTCAGAAATTCCATAATTTGTAAGCCGACTTGAAGGAGCGATTTCCCTTTGAATAACTTTAACCTTCCCTACCCCTGCAAAGAAGTCCTTAGATGTGCGAGTGCAATAACTCACCCCCCTCTGCAGAGTACACAGTGACCACACCACTGAAGGGTCCATCTCCCTTGTTGTTGTACACGCCCACCTTCACTTCGAAGGGGGTGAGGGGAGGGAAGGTCTCGTCTCTGTACTTGTACGTAGTGGAATCTGCTGATGTCACCATCTTCTCCTTCCATCCTCGCGTCCCATTGGCTCTGAACGCCACGATGTAGCCAAAGCCCTCGCCATTCTGGAACTCCTCAGACACAGGCTGGAATACAGGGAAATGAGATTGTTGATTCTTGTCATTTTTTTTTGTTGGACATGTAAATCTAATCGATGACGACACCATGAGGTCATTTAAATATCACCCACTGAAATATCAGTCCACTGATTCTAATAACTGTATTATATCCTGGTGGTAGCCTTTTAGGAGCACACCCCGCTGAAAGTCTGTGGCTTACAGTATTAAGCAAATTAAAAAGACAGTCGAGAAATTAGATAAATCAGTCCAAGTAGATTACAGTACATGGAAATGAAACCATTTTACTTCGACTGACCCCTGAGCTAAGCATAGCTACACCAATCCCCCTGAGCTAAGCATAGCTACACCAATTCCCCTGAGATCTCCCCACATAACATAGCTACACCAATCCCCCTGAGATCTCCCCACATAACATAGCTACACCAATCCCCCTGAGCTAAGCATAGCTACACCAATCCCCCTGAGCTAAGCATAGCTACACCAATCCATGAGATCTCCCCACATAACATAGCTACACCAATCCCCCTGAGATCTCCCCACATAACATAGCTACACCAATTCCCATGAGATCTCCCCACATAACATAGCTACACCAATCCCCCTGAGCTAAGCATAGCTACACCAATTCCCCTGAGATCTCCCCACATAACATAGCTACACCAATCCCCCTGAGATCTCCCCACACAACATAGCTACACCAATCCCCCTGAGCTAAGCATAGCTACACCAATCCCGATGAGATCTCCCCACATAACATAGCTACACCAATCCCCCTGAGATCTCCCCACACAACATAGCTACACCAATCCCCCTGAGATCTCCCCACATAACATAGCTACACCAATCCCCCTGAGCTAAGCATAGCTACACCAATTCCCCTGAGATCTCCCCACATAACATAGCTACACCAATCCCCATGAGATCTCCCCACATAACATAGCTACACCAATTCCCATGAGATCTCCCCACATAACATAGCTACACCAATCCCTCTGAGCTAAGCATAGCTACACCAATCCCCCTGAGCTAAGCATAGCTACACCAATCCCAATGAGATCTCCCCACATAACATAGATACACCAATCCCCCTGAGATCTCCCCACATAACATAGCTACACCAATCCCCCTGAGATCTCCCCACATAACATAGCTACACCAATCCCCATGAGATCTCCCCACATAACATAGCTACACCAATCCCCCTGAGCTAAGCATAGCTACACCAATCCCCCTGAGCTAAGCATAGCTACACCAATCCCCCTGAGATCTCCCCACATAACATAGCTACACCAATCCCCCTGAGATCTCCCCACATAACATAGCTACCTGCTTACAAGCTAAAATGAAAGCAGGAAGCACCAGTAACTCGGTCTATAAAAAAGTGGTCAGATGAAGCAGATGCTAAACTACAGGACTGTTTTGCTAGCACAGACTGGAATATGTTCCGGGATTCCTCCGATGGCATTGAGGAATACACCACATCAGTCACTGGCTTCATCAATAAGTGCATCGAGGACGTCGTCCCCACAGTGACTATGTGGGGAAATCAAATCAAAGTTTATTTGTCACGTGCGCCGAAAACAGGTTAAAGACCTTACAGTTAAATGCTAACCAATAGTGCGAAAAAGGTATTAGGTGAAAAATAGGTAGGTAAAGAAATAAAACAACAGGAGAAAGACAGGATAAGCCCTGCCTTATCTCAGCTCACTGGTTACCATAGCAGTACCCACTCGTAGCACGCGCTCCAGTAGGTATATCTCACTGGTCACCATAGCAGCACCCACTCGTAGCACGCGCTCCAGCAGGTATATCTCACTGGTCACCCCCAAAGCCAATTCCTCCTTTGGTCGCCTTTCCTTCCAGTTCTCTGCTGCCAATGACTGGAACGAACTGCAAAAATCACTGAAGCTGGAGACTCATACCTCCCTCACTAACTTTAAGCACCAGCTGTCAGAGTAGCTCACAGATCACTGCACCTGTACACAGCCCATCTGTAAACAGCCCATCTGTAAACAGCCCATCTATCTACCTACCTCATCTGCAGAGTGTATTTATTTATTTATCTTGCTCCTTTGCACCCCAGTATCTCTACTTGCACATTCATCTTCTGCACATCTACCATTCCAGTGTTTAATTGCTATACTGTAATTACGTGGCCTATTTATTGCCTTAACTCCCTTGTCTTACCTCATTTACACTAAGTGCATGTACTTAGTTTAGGACTTTGTTTTATTTTTTCTACTGTATTATTGACTGTATGTTTTGTTTATTCCATGTGTAACTCTGTGTTGTTGTATGTGTCGAATTGCTATGCTTTATCTTGGCCAGGTCGCAGTTGCAAATGAGAACTTGTTCTCAACCAGCCTACCTGGTTAAATAAAGGTGAAAAAAAAATATATATATATTGGCAAGATTAGCAAACATGCCCGAAACAAAATGCTGACACTACACATCCAAGTATATCGGACTAAATTATCAAATACAAGAACTGTAATTTTGAATTCCATAAAGTGAGTGTGGAAGAGGTGAACAAATGATTGTTGTCTATCATCAATGACAAGCCACCGGGGTCTGACAACTTGGATGGAAAATTACTGAGGATAATAGCGGATGATATTGCCACTCCTATTTGGCATATTTTCAATTTAGGTCTACTAGAGATGATTTTCCGCCAGGCCTGGAGGGAAGTGTAACAGTATAACTTTACGTCGTCCCCTCGCCCCGACACGGGCGCGAACCAGGGACCCTCTGCACACATCGACAACAGTCACCCACGAAGCAGCGTTACCCATCGCTCCACAAAAGCCGCGGCCCTTGCAGAGCAAGGGGAAACCCTACTTAATGTCTCAGAGCAAGTGACGTAACTGATTGAAATGCTACTAGCGCGTACCCGCTAACTAGCTAGCCATTTCACATCCGTTACACTCACCCCCCTTTCAACCTCCTCCTTTTCCGCAGCAACCAGTGATCCGGGTCAACAGCACCAATGTAACAGTATAACTTTACGTCGTCCCCTCGCCCCGACACGGGCGCGAACCAGGGACCCTCTGCACACATCAACAACGGTCGCCCACGAAGCGTCGTTACCCATCGCTCGACAAAGGGCGCGGCCCTTGCAGAGCAAGGGGCAACACTACTTAAGTCTCAGAGCAAGTGACGTAACTGATTGAAATCCTACTAGCGCGTACCTGCTAACTAGCTAGCCATTTCACATCCGTTACAGAAGCAGAAGTCATTCCGCTACCTAAGAATACACTGCGTGCACAATTATTAGACATTTGTGTTCCTCAGGATTAATTTTATTGTTGAACAAACACAATGCTCTCAGTCAATCCAAAATGTTATTGAACCTCAAACCTGAATGTTTAACAGAGGAAAAGTGAGTTTTGTCTTTCTCAGGCGAATATATAAGTGTGCACAATTATTAGGCAACTATTAGTGTGCAGAATTATTAGGCAACTAAATTACAAAAATAATTTCTCCCAACTCACTTGTTTATTCTCACATTTTAGAGTAAGTGTAACAAATAAGTAACACAAAATTAGAATTAAATAACATTTTTGGCCTTTCATAAATATTCAGTGATCAATATAGCCACTCTTCTTTTCAGTAACTGTTATGAGCCTTTCATCCATGGAGTCTGACGATCACCTACAGATGATCTGTTCACGGTCACCTTTCGCTGAAGCAGCAACCAAAGCCTCCAAAATGCTGTTCAAAGAGGTGTATTGTCTTCCCTCACTGTAAATCTCACGTTTGAAAAGGTCCCACAAGTTCTCAATAGGATTTAAGTCAGGTGAGGAAGGGGGCCAGGTCATTATTCGGGCCTCTTTGAGGCCCTTGCTGGCTAGCCAAGCAGTAGAGTACTTGGATGTGATGGAGCATTGTCCTGCATAAAGATCATGGCCTTCCTGCATGCTGAGGACTTCTTCCTGTACCACTGCTTGAAGAAATAATGTTCCAGAAACTGGCAGTAGGTTTGGGAGTTGAGTTTTAGTCCATCTTCAAGCCAAAAAGGTCCAACTACCTCATCCTTAATGATAGCAGCCCATACCAGTACCCCTCCTCCACCTTGCTGGCGCCACTCGAAGTGGTGCCCCTGTGTCCATTACTGATCCAGCCACGGGCCCATCCATCTGGACCAACAAGAGTCACTCTCAATTCATCTGTCCATAAAACCTTTGAAAATGATGTCTTCAGGTATTTCTTTGCCGAATCGTGACTCTTCAACTTGTGAATCTTATTCAGTGGTGGTCGTGTTTCAGCCTTCTTGACCTTGGCCATGTCTCTGAGCACTTGACACCTTCTGGACACTCCAGGTAGGTTGCAGTTCTGGAATATGGTGGTACTGGAGGATAATGGGTTCCAGGTAGCTTGACGTTTAAGTCTTCTGCAGTGTATTTGAGCCTTTTCTTCTGCGTTTCTTGCGCCCCCAGATGACTATTCGCAACAAAACGTTTGATTGTCCGGTTAGTTCAGCGTGTTGCATCCGTCTGAAAGGAATTTTGACTTTTCAGTCTCAGTTATCTATTTTCTAGGGCCCTGTTTTAAAAAAAACAGATACATTGTATGACTGCCATAATTTTTGCTGGAACCCAGGAAGAGTAGCAGCTGCCTTGACAGGAACTAATGGGGATCCATAATAAACCCCAGGAAGAGCAACTGCTGCCTTGACAGGAACTAATGGGGGTCCATAATAACCCCAGGGAGAGTAGCAGCTGCCTTGGCAGGAACTAATGGGGATCCATAATAAACCCCAGGAAGAGAAGCTGCTGTCTTGGCAGGAACTAATGGGGATCCATAATAAACCCCAGGAAGAGTAGCTGCTGCCTTGGCAGGAACTAATTGGGATCCATAATAAACCCCAGGAAGAGTAGCTGCTGCCTTGGCATGAACTAATGGGGATCCATAATAAACCCCAGGAAGAGTAGCTGCTGCCTTGGCAGGAACTAATGGGGATCAATAATAAACCCCAGGAAGAGTAGCTGCTGCCTTGGCAGGAACCAATGGGGATCAATAATAAACCCCAGGAAGAGTAGCTGCTGCCTTGGCAGGAACTAATGGGGATATATAATAAATACAAACACTCCAGGATTGCCTAGTCCTGCCCGAGGCTCTGCCACAGTGGACTAACACAGTCTTGTGGCGTGCAGGAGACCCCAGTTGACACAGTCAGTTCCCTTAGCGGTGTAGTGGAGGGTAAACAGACCTTCCCTTAGTGGTGTAGTGGAGGGTAAACACACCTTCCCTTAGAGGTGTAGTGGAGGGTAAACACACCTTCCCTTAGAGGTGTAGTGGAGGGTAAACACACCTCCCCTTAGCGGTGTAGTGGAGAGTAAACACACCTTCCCTTAGCAATGTAGTGGAGGGTAAACACACCTTCCCTTAGTGGTGTAGTGGAGGGTAAACACACCTTCCCTTAGAGGTGTAGTGGAGGGTAAACACACCTTCCCTTAGTGGTCTAGTGGAGGGTAAACACACCTTCCCTTAGTGGTGTAGTGGAGGGTAAACACACCTTCCCTTAGAGGTGTAGTGGAGGGTAAACAGACCTTCCCTTAGCGGTGTAGTGGAGGGTAAACACACCTTCCCTTAGAGGTGTAGTGGAGGGTAAACACCTTCCCTTAGAGGTGTAGTGGAGGGTAAACACACCTTCCCTTAGAGGTCTAGTGGAGGGTAAACACACCTTCCCTTAGAGGTGTAGTGGAGGGTAAACACCTTCCCTTAGAGGTGTAGTGGAGGGTAAACAGACCTTCCCTTAGAGGTGTAGTGGAGGGTAAACACACCTTCCCTTAGAGGTGTAGTGGAGGGTAAACAGACCTTCCCTTAGCGGTGTAGTGGAGGGTAAACACACCTTCCCTTAGAGGTGTAGTGGAGGGTAAACACACCTTCCCTTAGTGGTGTAGTGGAGGGTAAACACACCTTCCCTTAGCGGTGTAGTGGAGGGTAAACACACCTTCCCTTAGAGGTGTAGTGGAGGGTAAACACACCTTCCCTTAGCAATGTAGTGGAGGGTAAACACACCTTCCCTTAGCAATGTAGTGGAGGGTAAACACACCTTCCCTTAGCAATGTAGTGGAGGGTAAACACACCTTCCCTTAGAGGTGTAGTGGAGGGTAAACACACCTTCCCTTAGCGGTCTAGTGGAGTGTAAACACACCTTCCCTTAGAGGTGTAGTGGAGGGTAAACACACCTTCCCTTAGTGGTCTAGTTGAGGGTAAACACACCTTCCCTTAGAGGTGTAGTGGAGGGTAAACACACCTTCCCTTAGAGGTGTAGTGGAGGGTAAACACACCTTCCCTTAGTGGTGTAGTGGAGGGTAAACACACCTTCCCTTAGTGGTCTAGTGGAGGGTAAACACACCTTCCCTTAGTGTTCTAGTAGAGGGTAAACACACCTTCCCTTAGTGGTGTAGTGGAGGGTAAACACACCTTCCCTTAGAGGTGTAGTGGAGGGTAAACACACCTTCCCTTAGAGGTGTAGTGGAGGGTAAACACACCTTCCCTTCGCGGTGTAGTGGAGGGTAAACACACCTTCCCTTAGTGTTCTAGTAGAGGGTAAACACACCTTCCCTTAGAGGTGTAGTGGAGGGTAAACACACCTTCCCTTAGTGGTCTAGTGGAGGGTAAACACACCTTCCCTTAGTGTTCTAGTAGAGGGTAAACACACCTTCCCTTAGAGGTGTAGTGGAGGGTAAACACACCTTCCCTTAGCAATGTAGTGGAGGGTAAACACACCTTCCCTTAGCAATGTAGTGGAGGGTAAACACACCTTCCCTTAGTGGTGTAGTGGAGGGTAAACACACCTTCCCTTAGAGGTCTAGTGGAGGGTAAAACACACCTTCCCTTAGAGGTGTAGTGGAGGGTAAAACACACCTTCCCTTAGAGGTGTAGTGGAGGGTAAACACACCTTCCCTTAGTGGTGTAGTGGAGGGTAAACACACCTTCCCTTAGAGGTGTAGTGGAGGGTAAACACACCTTCCCTTAGTGGTCTAGTGGAGGGTAAACACACCTTCCCTTAGAGGTGTAGTGGAGGGTAAACACACCTTCCCTTCGCGGTGTAGTGGAGGGTAAACACACCTTCCCTTAGAGGTGTAGTGGAGTGTAAACACACCTTCCCTTAGAGGTGTAGTGGAGTGTAAACACACCTTCCCTTAGAGGTCTAGTGGAGGGTAAACACACCTTCCCTTAGAGGTGTAGTGGAGGGTAAACACACCTTCCCTTAGCAGTGCAGCGGAGGGTAAACACACCTTCCCTTCGTGGTGTAGTGGAGGGTTAACACACCTCCCCTTAGTGGTGTAGTGGAGGGTAAACACACCTTCCCTTAGAGGTGTAGTGGAGGGTAAACACACCTTCCCTTAGTGGTGTAGTGGAGGGTAAACACACCTTCCCTTCGTGGTGTAGTGGAGGGTAAACACACCTCCCCTTAGTGGTGTAGTGGAGGGTAAACACACCTTCCCTTAGAGGTGTAGTGGAGGGTAAACACACCTTCCCTTAGAGGTGTAGTGGAGGGTAAACACCTTCCCTTAGAGGTGTAGTGGAGGGTAAACACACCTTCCTGTAGCGGTGTAGTGGAGGGTAAACACACCTTCCCTTCGCGGTGTAGTAGAGGGTAAACACACCTTCCCTTAGTGGTGTAGTGGAGGGTAAACACACCTTCCCTTAGAGGTGTAGTGGAGGGTAAACACACCTTCCCTTAGTGGTGTAGTGGAGGGTAAACACACCTTCCCTTAGAGGTGTAGTGGAGGGTAAACACACCTTCCCTTAGAGGTGTAGTGGAGGGTAAACACACCTTCCCTTAGAGGTGTAGTGGAGGGTAAACACACCTTCCCTTAGTGGTGTAGTGGAGGGTAAACACACCTTCCCTTAGAGGTGTAGTGGAGGGTAAACACACCTTCCCTTAGAGGTGTAGTGGAGGGTAAACACACCTTCCCTTAGTGGTGTAGTGGAGTGTAAACACACCTTCCCTTAGTGGTGTAGTGGAGGGTAAACACACCTTCCCTTAGAGGTGTAGTGGAGGGTAAACACACCTTCCCTTAGAGGTGTAGTGGAGGGTAAACACACCTTCCCTTAGCGGTCTAGTTGAGGGTAAACACACCTTCCCTTAGTGGTGTAGTGGAGTGTAAACACACCTTCCCTTAGTGGTGTAGTAGAGGGTAAACACACCTTCCCTTAGAGGTGTAGTGGAGGGAAAACACACTTTCCCTTAGAGGTGTAGTGGAGGGTAAACACACCTTCCCTTAGCAGTGCAGCGGAGGGTAAACACACGTGAATTCAGTTTAAACAACTTTCTTATTTTACTATTATCATATTACTCAAGCGTTTACCCACCCATCCAGGAAAATGCATTAGAAATATAGGGAATGTTACTTTATTCACGAACGGGGAAGCAGGAACATCGTTTACACACCTATTTTATACCACTACATCACTGCTTCCTTGAAATGACCCTCCTATCTATGGTCCTAAGACACATCAGCAGTTTATCTATACACAGAAACAATCACTTAGAAGGGCTTTATCAACTGAAATCAGCCTCCACCATGAACTCACCAGCTCAAAACTTTTTTTTGAATTGACCAGGCATATCATTTCCATATTTTCATTTTTTTCCCCCGTAACCTCTTTGGTAATAGGATTATATCAATGTCTGCAAATGAAACACTAAACAGACAGTAATTAAATCAAAAGGCCACAAAGTCCCAGCTGAATCGTTGTAGCTTCCAAGTCGTAATGAAATAAATTACTTGTAAATGTCACGCTCTTTGATGGCAAGCATGAACACTTTGCATAGACCCATTTGGTATTGCTTCTGCAGCTATACTGTTTCATCTCGGGAAGTCCTCAAGGGTTATAACTATTGTGTGAATATTTTGTGTTCTTGCTTAAGTCTTCTTTTTCCCCAACCTCAAACGTACTGTAGAACATTGAGTTTATCAATCACATTTATTTATAAAGCCGTTTTTACATCAGCAGATGTCACAAAGTGCTTATACAGAAACACAGGCTAAAACCCCAAACAGCAAGCAATGTTGATATAGAAGCACGGTGGCTAGGAAAAACTCCCTAGAAAGACAGGAACCTGGTGGCCAGTCCTCTTCTGGCTGTGCCGGGTGGAGATTATAAGAGATACATGGCCAATAAGGCCAGATTGTTCTTCAAGATTTTCAATTGTTCTTTGATGACCAGCAGGGTCAAATAATAATCACAGTGGTAGAAGGTGAAACCGGTCAGTACCTCAGAAGTAAATGTCAGTTGGCTTTTCATAGCCAAGCATTCAGAGGTCAAGACAGCAGGTGTGGTAGAGAGAGAGAGAGAGAGCGAGAGAGAGAATTGAAGACACCATGTCTGAGACAAGGTAGCACGTCTGGTGAACAGGTCAGGGTTCCTGCAGCAGCATGACCAGGTGGACTGGAAACAGCCAGGAGTCATCAGGCCAGGTAGTCCTGAGGTATGGTCCTAGGGCCCAGTTCCGGGAGGAGAGGGAGAGATGGAGAGAGAGAAATAGAGGGAGCATACCTAAATTTACACAGTACACCAGATAAGACAGGAGAATTACACCATATGTAATAGACTGACTGTAGCCCCCTGGCACTTTGACAAAACACAGCCCCCACACCACTCAACCCACTCAAGTGACGCACCCCTCCTAGGGACGGCATGGAAGAGCACCAGTAAGCCAATGACTCAGCCCCTGTAATAGGGTTAGAGGCAGAGAATCCCAGTGGAGAGAGGGGAACCGGCCAGGCAGAGACAGCAAGGGTGGTTCATTGCACCAGTGCCTTGCCGTTCACCTTCGCACCCCTGGGCCAGACTAGACTCAATCATAAGACCTACTGAAGAGATGAGTCTTCAGTAAACACTTAAAGGTTGAGACCGAGTCTGTATCGTTCAAATGGATAGGCAGACCATTACATAAACATAGAGCTCGATAGAAAGCCCTGCCTCCAGCTGTTTGCTTAGAAATTCTAGGGGCAATAAACAGGCCTGTGTCTTGTGCCCTTGGCGTACGTGTAGGTATGTACTGCAGGACCAAATTGGAGAGATGGGCATGAGAAAGTAATGCTGAGAATGTAATGCTTTGTAGGTCAGCCGTAATACCTTGAAAATCAGCCCTAACAGGAAGCAGGAGTAATATTATCACATTTTTGGGTTCTAGTCAATATTCTAGCAGCCGTGTTTAGCACTAACTGAAGTTTATTTAGTGCTTTATTTAGGTAGCCGGCAAGTAGAACATTGCAGTAGTCTAACCTAGAAGTGACAAAAGCATGGATACATTCTTCAGCATAATCTTTGGACAAAAAGTTTCAGATTTTTGCAATTTTACAAAGATGGAAAAAAGCTGCCATTGAAATATTCTTGATATGTTCGTCAAAAGAAAGATCAGGGTCCAAAGTAACGCTGAGGTCCTAAACATTTATATTTCAGATGACTGTACAACCATCAAGATTAATTGTCAGATCCAACAGCAGATCTCTTTGTTCCTTGGGACCTAGAACAAGCATCTCTGTTTTGTCTGAGTTTAAAAGTAAAACATTTGCCGCCATCCACTTCCTGATGTCTGAAACACAGGCTTCCAGGGAGGGACATTTTGGGGCTACACCATGTTTCATGAAAATGTACAGCTGTGTATCGTCCGCATAGCAATGAAAGTTGACATTGTGTTTCTGAATGACATCCCCCAAGAGGTAGAATATATAGTGAAAACAATTGTGGTCCTAAAACGGAACCTTGAGGAACACCAAAACGTACAATTGATTTGTCACAGGGCAAACCATCCATAGAGACAAACTGATATCTTTCCGACAGATAAGATCTAAACCAGACCAGAACTTGTCCGTGTAGACCAATTAGGGTTTAAAATCTCTCCAAAAGAATGTGGTGATCGATGGTGTCAAAAACGACACAAGGTCTAGTAGCACGAGGACAGATGCAGAGCCTTGTTCTGACGCCATTAAAAGGTAATTTACCACCTTCACGAGTGCAGTCTCAGTCCTATTATGGGGTCTAAATCCAGACTGAAGCCTTTCATATACATTATTTGTCTTCAGGGAGGCATTGAGTTGCTGCACAACAGCTTTAAAAAAAAAATATATATAGGCCAATTGTTTTTTATAATTTCCAGTTCAAGGTTTGGCTTTTTCAAGACAGGCTTTATTACTGCCAATTTTAGTGAGTTTGTACACATCCGGTGGATAGGGAGACGTTTATTATGTTCAACATAGGAGGGCCAAGCACAGGAAGCAACTCTTTCAGTAGTTTAGTTGGAATAGGTTCCAGTAGGCAGCTTGAAGGTTTACAGGTCATTTACTATTTTCATGAATGTTTTGAGAGATATAGGATTAAAAAACTTGAGTGTCTCCATTGATCTTATGTCCTGGCAGTTCTGTGCAGACTCCGAGTCTTGGAGAAATATGCAGATTCAAAAAGGAGTCCGTAATTTGCTTTCTAATATATATATATATATGATTTATTTCACCTTTATTTAACCAGGTAGGCCAGTTGAGAACAAGTTCTCATTTACAACTGCGATCTGGCCAAGATAAAGCAAAACAGTGCGACAAAAACAACAGAGTTACACATGGAATAAACAAACATACAGTCAATAACACAATATAAAAGTCTATATACAGTTTGTGCAAATGGCGTAAGGAGGTAAGGCAATAAATAGGCCATAGTAGCCTAGAAATGACAATTTAGCAAATTAACACTGGAGTGATAGATGTGCAGATGAAAAAATGTGAGTGTCTCCATTGATCCTAGAACCTGGAAGTTCTGTGCAGACTCAGGACAACTGAGCTTAGAAGAAATACTTAGATTCAATTAGGAGTCCGTAATTTGCTTTCTAATGACCATGATCATTTTGTCTCAGAAGTTAATAAATTCATCACTGTTGAAGTGAAAGCTATCTCCTCTCTAGGGTGTTACAAGGTTAAATATAGATCCTCACTTAGGTGGTTAACTGAGTTTTGTTCTCTGATGTCCTTGGGTAGGTTAAGGGAGTCTGGAAGGGCATCTAGGAATCTTTGGGGTGTCCAATAATTTATAACATGGCTTCTGATAATACTTGGTTTGGGTCTGAGCAGATTTTTTGTTTCAATTGCAAACATAATAAGATGGTGGTCCGATAGTCCAGGATTATGACGAAAAACATATAGTCCTATAATATTTATTCCACGGGTCAAAACCAGATCCAGGATATGATTGTAGTAATGCGTCGCTCTGGAGACACGTTTGACAAAACCCACTGAGTTGATGATGGCTCCGAAAGCCTTTTGGAGTGCGTCTTTGGACTTTTCCATGTGAATATTGTGAATATTGAAGTCAGCAAAAATTTGATTATTATCTGCCATGACTACAAGGTCCAATAGGAATTCAGGGAACTCAGTGAATAGCGCTGTATATGGCCCAGGAGGCCTGTAAACAGTAACTATAAAACGTGATTGAGTAGGCGGCATAGATTTAATGACTAGAAACTCAATAGACAAAAACGCAGTGTTAAAAAATGTAATTTAGAAATTGAAATGTGGCGTAACTGTTAGCAAAACCTCCGCCATTGCGGGAAGCACAGGGGATATGGTCACTAGTGTAACCAGGAGGAGAGGCATCATTTAAAACAGTAAATTCATCAGGCTTAAGCCATGTATCAGTCAGGCCAATCACATCAAGATTATGATCAGTGAATAGTTCATTGACTATAACTGCCTTGGATGTGAGGGATCTAACATTAAGTAGCCCTATTTTGAGATGTGAGATATCACAAGCACTTTCAATAATGACAGGAATGGAGGAGGTCTTTATTGCAGTGAGATTGCTAAGGCGAACACCGCCATGTTAGTTTTGCCCAACCTAGAGACACGGTCTCAAATCAAAGTTTATTATTTGTCACGTGCGCCAAATATAACAACCTTACAGTGAAATACTAACCAACAGTGCAATTTTAAGTAAAAAAAAAAGGGTTTTGTGTGGGGGCATCGGATAGTCGGGCTAATTGAGGTATGTACGTGAATGTATAGTTAAAGTGACGATAAACAGAGAGTAGCTACAGCATAAAAGAGGGGTGGCGGGACACAATGCAAATAGTCCAGGTAGCCATTTGATTACCTGTTCAGGAGTCTTATGGCTTGGGGGTAAAAGCTGTTGAGAAGCCTTTTGGTCCAAGACTTGGCGCTCCGGTACCGCTTGCCATGCGGTAACAGAGTCTTTGACAATTTTTAGGGCCTTCTTCTGACACAGCCTGGTGTAGAGGTCCTGGATGGCAGGCAGCTTAGCCCCAGTGATGTACTTGGCCGTACTCAATACCATCTGTAGTGCCTTGCAGCCGGAGGCCGAGCAGTTGCAATACCAGGCAGTGATGCAACCAATCAGGATGCTCTCGATGTTGCAACTGTAGAACCTTTTGAGGATCTGAGGACTCATGCCAAATCTTTTCAGAGGGGGAATAGGTTTTGTTGTGCCCTCTTCACGACTGTCTTGGTGTGTTTGGACCATTCTAGTTTGTTGGTGATGTGGACACCAAGGAACTTGAAGCTCTCAACCTGCTCCACTACAGCCCCGTCGATGAGAAAGGGGGCGTGCTCGGTCTTCCTTTTCCTGTCAACCTCAATCATATTCCTTTATCTTGATTACATTGAGGGATAGGTTGTTATTCTGGCACCACCCAGCCAGGTCTCTGACCTCCTCCCCATAAGCTGTCTCATCGTTGTCGGTGATCAGGCCTACCACTGTTGTGTCGTTGGCAAATGTAATGATGGTGTTGGAGTCGTGGTTGGCCACGCAGTCATGGGTGAACAGGGAGTACAGGAGGGGACTGAGCACACACCCCTGAGGGGCCCCGGTGTTGAGGATCAGCGTGGCAGATGTGTTGTTACCTACCCTTACCACCTGGGAGCGTCCCGTCAGGAAGTCCAGGATCCAATTGCAGAGGGAGGTGTTTAGTCCCAGGATTTTTAGCTTAGTGATGAGCTTTGAGGGTACTATGGTGTTGAACGCTGAGCTGTAGTCAATGAATAGCATTCTCACATAGGTGTTCCTTTTGTCCAGGTGGGAAAGGGCAGTGTGGAGTGCAATAGAGATTGCAATAGAGATTGCATCATCTGTGGATCTATTTGAGTGCTATGCAAATTGGAGTGGGTTTACGGTTTCTGGGATAATGGTGTTAATGTGAGCCATTACCAGACATTCAAAGCACTTCATGGCTATGGACGTGAGTGCTACGGGTCTGTAGTCATTTAGACAAATTAGTATAGTGCTCTGGGGCACAGGGACTATGGTGGTCTGCTTGAAACATGTTGGTATTAAAGACTCAATCAGGGACATGTTCAAAATGTCAGTGAAGACACCAGCCAGTTGATCAGCACATGCTCGGAGCATGAGCACACGTCCCCTCAATGGGGATAGCTGACTACACTGACTGTGCTAGTGGCAGACTACAGTAAACAGGCTGGCCTGCACCCTTTGTCATTGTGGAGCGAGAGGTAGTTAGAGCCATGTCTATGTTGATAGATAAGATGAGAGCACCCCTCCAGCTAGGACGGAGTCCGTCACTCCTCAGCAGGCCAGGCTTGGTCCTGTTTGTGGGGGAGTCCCAGAAAGAGGGCCAATTATCTACAAATTGTATATTTTGGGAGGGGCAGAAAACAATTTTCAACCAGCGATTGAGTTGTGAGACTCTGCTGTGGAGCTCATCACTCCCCTGAACTGGGAGGGGGAAAGAGACAATTACTCAATTACTCGACACATTGTTCTTGATAATTTACAGGCTGAAGCTATGTTGCGCTTGGTGACCTCAAATCAAATGGTATTGGTCACATACACATGGTTAGCAGATGTTAATGTGTGTGTATCAAAATGCTTGTGCTTCTAGTTCCGAACAGTGTAAATAATATCTAACAAGTAATCTAACAATTCCACAACAACTACCTAAAACACACAAATCTAAAGGGATGGAATAAGAATATGTACATTTAAATATATGGATGAGTAATGACCAACCGGCATAGGCAAGATGCAATAGATGGAGTAAAATACAGTATATACATATGAGATGTGTAATGTAATGTAAGATACGTATGAAAACATTATTAAATTAGCATTATTTAAAGTGACTAGTGATCCATTTAATTAAAGTGGCCAATGATATCGAGTCTGTATGTAGGCATCAGCCTCTCTGTGTTAATGACGGCTGTTTAACAGTCTGATGGCCTTGAGATAGAAGCTGTTTTTCAGTCTCTCTGTACCAGCTTTGATGCACCTGTACTGACCTCGCCTTCTGGATGGTAGCGGGGTGAACAGGCAGTGGCTCGGGTGGTTGTCCTTGATGATATGTTTGTCCTTCCTGTGACATCGGGTGGTGTAGGTGTCCTGGAGGGCAGATAGTTTGCCCCCGGTGATGCGTTGTGCAGACCGCACCACCCCCTGGAAAGCCTTGCGGGTGTGGGCGGTGCAGTTGCCATACCAGGCGGTGATACAGCCCGATAGGATGCTCTCAATTGTGTATCTGTAAAAGTTTGTGAGGATTCTAGGTGACAAGCCACATTTCTTCAGCCTCCTGAGGTTGTTCTCTGAGGCTGCCCGGAACATTTCCCAGTCCTCGTGATCAAAACAATCTTGAAGCGTGGATTCCATTTAGTCAGACCAGCATTGAATGGTTCTTGTCGTGGCTACATCCTGTTTGAGTTTCTGCCTATAGGACGGTAGGAGCAAAATGGAGTCATGGTTGGATTTGCCGAAAGGGAGGGCAGGGGAGGGCTTTGTATACATCGCAGAAGTTAGAGTAGCGGGGATCTAGTGTATTACAGTGTGCTACAATCAATATGCTGATAGAATTTAGGTAGCCTTGTTCTCAAATTTGCTTTGTTAAAATCCCCAGCTACAATAAATGCAGCCTCAGGTTATATGGTTTCCAGTTTACATAGAGTCCAGTGAAGTTCCTTGAGGTATCCACGAAGTTCCGTCGTGGTATCTGCTTGTGGAGTGACAATAACGGCTGTGACAATAACCGACGAGAATTCTCTTGGGAGATAATATGGTCGACATTTGACATTTCGTATGGAATTCTAGGTCAGTTGAACAAAAGGACTTGAGTTCCTGTTTGCTGTTATGATTACACCATGAGTTGTTAATCATGAAACATACATCCCCCCGCCCTTCTTCTTCCCAGAGAGATGTTTACTCCTGTCGGCGCGACACATGAAGAATCCCGGTGGCTGAACCGACTCCGACAACATATCCCGAGAGAGTCATCTTTCCGTGAAACAGAGAATGTTACAATCTCTGATGTTTCTCTGGAAGACGTTGTTTTGTTAGAATCTCTTCCGCGGCAACGTTGTTTTGGGTCGGCCTCTGGGATTAGAATCATTGTCCTGGGTGGTAGTCGTAACGAAGTATGCGCCTCGGGAAAGTTAGATTCCTAGTCGTTATGTTGGTAAGTTGAAGTCGCTCTGATATCTAATAGTTCTTCCTGGCTGTAAGTAATAAGACTTAAGATTTTCTGGGCTAACAATGTAACAATTAATACATACAAAAATAAATACTGCATAGTTTCCTTAGGACTCGAAGCGAGGAGACTATCTCTGTCGGCGCCATCTTGCTCAATCTTGCTAAATAAAACCTCTGACTAACATTGTTGGTGCAGATGTGGATAACAATATCCCTATACTCTCTACACTTGCGAGTTTTAGCTTAAACCAGATCCCTTTTCAGATTAGCCTTAACGTCTGTAGCCTTGGCCCCTGGTAATCAGTGTATAATCGCTGGATGACTCTTTTAAGTCTAATATTGTGGATAATGGAGTCGCCAATGACTAGGGTTTTCAATTTATAACGATGGGAGTCTTCGGTGGCTCAGACCCTGTAACGGATGGAGGAGAAACCGGAGAAGGCTTGGCCTCTGATTCCGTCTCGTTGCTTAAATGGGGAGAACTGGTTGAACGTTTATCAGCTGAATGAGCGACACCAGTTGAGCATGCCGACAACAATTATTTCCAGAAGCCTTGTTTTTCCCCAACCTCAAACCTACTGTACCACATTGTGTTTTGTTTTCCCCCCAACCTCAAACCTACTGTACCACATTGTGTCTTGTTTTTCTCTAACCTCAAACCTACTGTACCACATTGTGTCTTGTTTTCCCCCCAACCTCAAACCTACTGTACCACATTGTGTCTTGTTTTCCCCCCAACCTCAAACCTACTGTACCACATTGTGTCTTGTTTTCCCCCCAACCTCAAACCTACTGTACCACATTGTGTCTTGTTTTCCCCCCAACCTCAAACCTACTGTACCACATTGTGTCTTGTTTTTCCCCAACCTCAAACCTACTGTACCACATTGTGTCTTGTTTTCCCCCCAACCTCAAACCTACTGTACCACATTGTGTCTTGTTTTCCACTGTCTTTCTCACGTTGAGAGCATGGCCATGCAACATCCTGGATTCCCTTATAGATACAAGTAGATCACTTTAAACAACTTTCCTTTCTCAGTGATGTAATAATTGATCACTCATCCTTGTTGATCATCCATTTGGATAGAATCACAAGCCAATGTCCTCATGGCCTCCTTCCAGGGTTGGGGAGTCTCTGATTACATGTAACTGTCATGGATTACATTTAGAAAAGAAGGCTACCCAACCCGGAGTACTTACATGTGTGACCTACCCATTTTTTGGGGGGACTTCTCATTTAGCGTCATTTCATCTCTGCCCTATTTCTCCCGGGCTGTGTCCCAAATGGTACCATATTCCCAAAATAGTGCACTATTTTGGACCAGAGCCCTATGAACCCTACTGACCCCATGAGCCCTACTGACACTATGAGCCCTAATGACCCCATGAGCCCTAATGACCCCATGAGCCCTACTGACCCCATGAGCCCTACTGACCCTAGGAGCCCTAATGACACTATGAGCCCTAATGGCCCTATGAGCCCTACTGACCCCATGAGCCCTACTGACCCTATGAGCCCTACTGACCCTAGGAGCCCTAATAACACTATGAGCCCTACTGACACTATGAGCCCTAATGACACTATGAGCCCTACTGACACTATGAGCCCTACTGACACTATGAGCCCTACTGACCCTATGAGCCCTAATAACCCTACTGACCCTATGAGCCCTACTGACACTATGAGCCCTAATGACACTATGAGCCCTAATGACACTATGAGCCCTATGAGCCCTAATGACCCAATGAGCCCTAATGACACTATGAGCCCTAATGACACTATGAGCCCTACTGACACTATGAGCCCTATGAGCCCTACTGACACTATGAGCCCTACTGACACTATGAGCCCTAATGACACTATGAGCCCTATGAGCCCTACTGACACTATGAGCCCTACTGACACTATGAGCCCTAATGACACTATGAGCCCTATGAGCCCTACTGACACTATGAGCCCTACTGACACTATGAGCCCTAATGACACTATGAGCCCTAATGACACTATGAGCCCTATGAGCCTTACTGGCCCTATGAACCCACCCAGCCTACCCCTAGAAAGCCTAGTCCAACCCTAGCTAGTGTAGTCCACCCCTATCCCACCCAGCCTACCCTTAGCCAGCATATTCCCCCCCTAGCAAGCCTACTTCATCTCTAGCAAGCTTAGTCCACCCCTAGCAAGCCTAGTCCACCCCTAGCCAGCCTAGTCCATCCCTAGCTAGTGTAGTCCACCCGTAGCCCACCCAGCCTACCCTTAGCAAGCCTAGTCCACCCCTAGCCAGCCTAGTCCACCCCTAGCCAGCCTAGTCCACCCCTAGCCAGCCTAGTCCACCCCTAGCCAGCCTAGTCCATCCCTAGCAAGCCTAGCCCACCCCTAGCTAGTGTAGTCCACCAATATCCCACCCAGCCTACCCCTAGCAAGCCTAGTCCACCCCTAGCAAGCCTAGCCTGCCCCTAGCAGCATATCCCACCCCTAGCTAGTGTAGTCCACCCCTAGCCCACCCAGCCTACCCCTAGCAAGCTGTCATGACGTTGCCCTCTTCGAGCCTTGTTGGCCCTATGAGCCCTATTGGCCCTATGAGCCCTACTGACCCGATGAGCCCTACTGACCCGATGAAGCTAAATGCTTCTGGAAATAAATTAGGAAGTCTGCAGCTAGTCTGATCAATGGAGATAAATATTGAAGCAGACGGAGCAGAAACCGTGTGAGAGGTGCTTCTGGCAGCCAGAGCGTGTGAGGGGTGCATGGTGAGTGTGTGTGTGTGTCTGTATATGTGTGCGAGTGTGTACGTGTGCATGACAGTCCTGCCTCTGTATCTTCAATCATTTGTGGAGGGTTGTCAGAGTACAGAGGACAGAGCCTGGGTAGCAGCTAGGGCGGCTGGGGCTGAAGCTGGGGCAGCCATGATAATGAGGGCAGCCATGGTAGTGGGCTCAGTCAGGTTAATAAGCAGGATGAATGGCTACACAGTGGGAGCAGCTTCTATCAGGAGTCTTATTAGCAGTGGTAGTGAGAGATGGCTGCTCTGTCTCTACTAGACCATTAGAGATGCTCTCTCAGTCACCCAGACAGAGCCAGCTGGCCGGCTACCACGCACTGAGGGAGAGACACCCAGCTGGCCTCCTGCCACACGCTGAGGGAGAGACACCCAGCTGGCCTCCTGCCACACGCTGAGGGAGAGACACCCAGCTGGCCTCCTGCCACACGCTGAGGGAGAGACACCCAGCTGGCCACCACTAGCCAGCCTAGATAGCCCACCCGTAGCCAGCCTAGACCACCCCTAGCCAGCCTAGACCACCCCTAGCCAGCCTAGACCACCCCTAGAAGGTCTATCCCACCCCTAGAAGGTCTATCCCACTCCTAGCCATCCTAGACAACCACTAAACCACCACTAGCCAGCCTAGCCCACCACTAGCAAGCCTAGCCCAACCCTAGTCCACCCCTAGAAAACCCCAGCCTACCCCTAGTCCACCCCCAGCAAGCTTAGCCAAACCCTGGAGAGTCTAGCCAAACCCTTGCCAGCCTAGCCTATCCCTAGCAGCCTATTCAACCCCTAGCCCAAACCAAGCCAGCCTAGACCACCCCTAGCAAGCCTAGTCCACCCCTAGCAAGCCTAGCCCAACACTACCAAGCCTAGCCCACCCCTAGCAAGCCTAGCCCACCCTAGCTAGTGTAGTTCACCCCTAACCCACCCAGCCTACCCCTAGCAAGCCTAGTCCACCCCTAGCCAGCATAGTCCACCCCTAGCCAGCCTAGTCCATCCCTAGCAAGCCTAGCCCACCCTAGCTAGTGTAGTCCAACCCTAGCCCACCCAGCCTACCCTTAGCAAGCCTAGTCCACCCCTACCCAGCCTAGTCCACCCCTAGCAAGCATATCCCATCCCTAGCTAGTGTAGTCCACCCCTATCCCACCCAGCCTACCCCTAGCAAGCTGTCATGACGTTTCCCTCTTTGGACACAGCTCTGCACCATCCCCCTACCTCTGTACCATCCCCCTACCTCTGCACCATCCCCCTACCTCTGCACCATCCCCCTACCTCTGTCTCTCATACTCTGTCTACGAGTGTGTGGTCAGAGAGGTCGTAAATACCTAGGGAAGATCCTGCCTCATGGCCAGACAGTATAGAGAGAGAGTGAGTTTCAGAGAGAGAACAAAGGAATTTCTTCCACCTCACAGAACTGGAAAACCAAACGACATTTATGTTCTGGAGAAGGTATAAAAGATCGGTGAAGAATCCAGCTACGAACTGGTCCGTTTGGTACAATTTTGTGAAACTCATGGGAGACAATACGGCCACATTACCATAACGCTGTTTATACAATAGCCTCAGATATGAGGTTTACATCTAATTGTTGTATAAGATGAATGAGTGAGGATGATACTGTTTGTGAAATTGTGTAATGTGATTTTGGACTCTTTAATGAAAGAAACTCCAATTCCCTTTGGAGTTTAACTAAATCAGAGGACCGCCCATGAGCACAGTTATGGTCTGGCGTACTGGGACAGGCCCTTTTCTGCTCTTACGAATAAAACCCCTACCCGGGTTTTCTATCACCAGACCAGCTTACCTCGATAACGAGAGGGCCAAGATTTGAGAGGAGACCAGCTTACCTCGATAACGAGAGGGCCAAGATTTGAGAGGAGACCGAGCTTTCCTCAATTACGAGATGGCTAAAGGTTGCAAACCAGCTTACCATGAGAGAGCCAAGGTTTGAGTAGAGACCATAAACCTAAGGTTTGAGTAGATGGCTGAATCTTTTAACCATACCATGTGGTTAAACTCTTAGACTATCGATACCGACAGAATAAGAATAAGTCTTTGATATTAATTACTAGTCTGCAGCTAGGAATTCGGTATCATTGAACGCGAAGACCGACAACCGCCGAAACGTCTATTCTATAACGACATGAATGAATGTCACTCTGAACTCTCCATTCTAACCTCGACAGAGAGAGAGAGCGGGCGGACAGACTCTCCAACAGAAACGAACTTCTCAACAGAGATCCCGACGACACACTGACCGTAAATATATATATTGATTGCAATTGTTCCCGAATGAGTGAGCGTTCATGTGCAAAAGGATTAGCATTTCAATTGTTATAATTATCACTCTGTCTAACAAGCCGCCATGCAGGTTTAGCCCACTAGGGCACATCCACTATCATTTCCTTGTAACATTATCTACTGTTTGTTATGCATTTCTGTGAGTACTTAGTTAGTAAATAAATGATTTTAAGACAATTGATGTATGGATGATTCATAGTGAAGACTGGGCTCGTGCAGATAACCAACAATATACGACATTTGGAATGAGACTAACGTGAGGTAAATAATAAATTAATTCATTTGAAGATTAATTGATCAGATATTAAAATATCTGAAAGTTATATTAGGAAAATGCTAACTTTGTAATCTGAATATTTTCCTTGGTGCCACGACTTCCTAGTTAATTACAGTTACATGATTAATCAGTTTAATCACTTAATAATACTTACAGAGAGTTATTTGATAAATAAGTATTCAGTTTTAATGATGCCAAAGACACGACAAAGCCTAGTCCACCCCTAGCCAGCATAGTCCACCCCTAGCCAGCCTAGTCCACCCCTAGCCAGCCTAGTCCACCCCTAGCCAGCCTAGTCCATCCCTAGCAAGCCTAGCCCACCCCTAGCTAGTGTAGTCCACCAATATCCCTAGAAATATAGAAAGTCTAGCCCACCCAACCTACCCCTAGCAAGCCTAGCCCACCCCTAGCAAGCCTAGCCCACCCTAGCAAGCCTAGCCCACAGCTAGCTACTGTAGTCCACCCCTATCCCACCCAACCTACCCCTATCAAGCCTAGCCCACCCCTAGCAAGCCTAGTCCACCACTAGCAAGCCTAGCCCACCCTAGCAAGCCTAGCCCACCCCTAGCTAGTGTAGTCCACCGCTATCTCACCCAGCGTACCCCTAGCAAGCCTGTCCACCCCTAGCCAGCCTAGTCCACCCCTAGCCAGTCAACTCCATCCCTAGATAGCCTAGTCCACCGCTAGCCCACCCTATCCAGCCTAGTCCACCCCAGTCCAACTCTAGCCAGCCTACTCCATCCCTTGCTAGCCTAGACCACCCCTAGGCCCTCACTAGGCAGCCCAGCCATGCCCTAGCCAGCTTAGACCACCCCTAGTCAGCTTAGCCAAACCCTAGAAAGTCCAGCCCACCACTAGCCAGCCTAACCCACCCTTAGTCCACCCCTTGAAGCCCCAGCCCACCCCTAGTCCACCCTTGGCCAGCCTAGACCACCCCTAGCCTATCCTTAGCCAGCCTAGTCCACCCCAGCAAGCCTAGTACAACTATAGTGAGTCTAGCCCACCCCTAGCCCACCACTAGCCAGCCTAACCCACCACTAGCCAGCCTAACCCACCCTTAGTCCACCCTTAGCCAGCCTAGTCCACCCCTAGCAAGGCTAGTGTAACTCTAGCCAGCCTAGTCTACCCCTAGTCAGCCTATTCCACCACAGCAAGCCTAGACCACCCATAGCCCAACCTGAGCCAGTGCAGTCCACCCCTATCCCAACCTAACACACCCCCAGCCAGCCTACCCCTAGCCAGCCTAGTCCACCCCTAGCCACCTAGCTATACCTTAGCAGCCTAGTCCAACCTAGCCAGCCTAGTCAAATCCTAGTCCAACTCTAGCCAGCCTACTCCACCCCTAGCAAGCCTAGTCCACCCCTAGCCCGCCTAGCTATACCTTAGCCAGCCTAGTCCACCCAAAGCCAACCTAGCCCAGCCCAGTCCAACTCTAGCCAACCTACTCCACCCCTAGCCAGCCTAGTTCACACCATCTTAAACCTAGCCAGCCTATCCTACCCATCCTACCCCTAGCCAGCCTAGCCCACCCCTAACCAGCCCAGCTTACCTCTAGTCAGCCTAGCCCACCCCTTATCCAGCCCATCCTACCCTTAGCCAGCCTAGCCCACCATTAACCAGCCCATCCTACCCCTAGCCAGCCTAGCCCACCCCATCTTAAACCTAGTCAGCCTAGCCTACCCATCATACCCCTAGCCAGCCTAGCCCACCCCTAACCAGCCCATCCTACCCTTAGCCAGCCTAGCCCACCCCTAACCAGCCCGTCCTACCCCTAGCCAGCCCAGCCCCCCCCTAACCAGCCCATCCTACCCCTAGCCTGCCCAGCCCACCTCTAGCCATCCTATCCCTTACAGCCCACTCCTAACTGGCTCTGATAATGAAAGTTTGTTGGTAGCTAATCCATTTTCTAGGAACATGATGGTAAGTTAATTAGCCAGCAATGGTGATTACATCTCCATCCAACTCCACTCTCCTTTGCCAGAGCTGGATCATTTGGCTCATGCTTAGAGGAGACATGATCATTCTGAACCTGGTGCACATCATCACATTACAGAATGACAGACCGACCGGATGACAAGAAACTACTGACTATACAGGTGTTTGCCACTTTATTTAATTTAGACGAAGATTCAATTCGGGAAGCTCACATGTTTTATACAATTTCTATCCCGTCTAATAAATTGCAATCAGTTCCATTAAAATGTGGAGGTCCCAGGATCACCTCTTTAAGAGAGCAGCATCTGACTGTGTCCAATAGCATCACTCTTTACACGGGGAGAAACATCTGTGTCCAATAGCATCCTTCTATACACGGGGAGAAACATCTGTGCCCCGATGGGAATTTTTCATCCAAATCTGACATAGCCATAAGCCTTCTAACAGACTTCTAACAGTTGACTTCATATATGAATGTACAGTAGGTCCATTGGTTGATAGCTGAGAGCTTTTGTGTCAGTTCCTTTGCAAGAGGATGCTATAAATGTGTAATGTTTTGTGGGAGTGGCCAATATGGTGCATCTCTCACTGTGTGATTTTCTCTACTTCCATTACAAAAAGCTACCGTGCCAACAGCCCTTCCATTACAAAAAGCTACCGTGCTAACAGCCCTTCCATTACAAAAAGCTACTGTGCTAACAGCACTTCCATTACAAAAAGCTACCGTGCCAACAGCACTTCCATTATAAAAAGCTACCGTGCTAACAGCACTTCCATTACAAAAAGCTACTGTGCTAACAGCACTTCCATTATAAAAAGCTACCATGTTAAAAGCACTTTCATTACACAAAGCTACTGTGCTAACAGCACTTCCATTACACAAAGCTACCGTGCTAACAACAGATATTATAAAGTTAATTAGTGGGTCTACCGCAAGGTTGAAGAGGAGCGGGGACATTGGGTCTCCCTGCTTCACTCCCGTTTTCATCTTTAAGGTTATAAAGCACAATCGCATGTGAAAAACCCCCACAAAGCACTCACTGATCAAGATCGCCTTAACTGACACCATTTTGTGCTTCTAGTAACTGATATTAGTGTAATGATTACTGTGTAGTTACTCTAATGATCTATCTAATGACTTATCTGGAACAGAGTACCGCAGAACAGCCCAGAACAACATCCCATCTGGAACAGAGTACCACAGAGCAGCCCAGAACAACATCCCATCTGGAACAGAGTACCACAGAGCAGCCCAGAACAACATCCCATCTGGAACAGAGCACCACAGAGCAGCCCAGAAAAACATCCCATCTGGAACAGAGCACCACAGAGCAGCCCAGAAAAACATCCCATCTGGAACAGAGTACCACAGAGCAGCCCAGAACAACATCCCATCTGGAACAGAGCACCACAGAGCAGCACAATAAAAACATTCCATCTGGAACAGAGTACCACAGAGCAGCCCAGAAAAACATTCCATCTGGAACGGAGCACCAGAGAGCAGCCCATCCTTACAAAACCATGGTACTGCTACAGCACTTTCACTTATACATTGTAGAATCTGAATCATGGTTTTAACATGAGCATTTTTTTTATTAAATTACAATTTTTTCTCATCAATCAACACAAAACCCCATAATGACAAAGCCAAAACTCCATCAAACTGAGCAATCAGGGGAGAAGGGCCTTGGTCAGTGAGGTGACAAAGTACCTGATTGTTACTCTGACAGAGCTCCAGAGTTCCTCTGTGGAGAAGGGAGAACCTTCCAGAAGGACAACCATCTCTACAGCACTCCACAAATCAGGCCTTTATGGTAGAGTGGCCAGACGGAAGCCACGCCTCAGTAAACAGCACATGACAGCCTATTCGGAGTTTCCCAAAAGGCACCTAAAGGACTCTCAGACCATGAGAAACAAGATTCTCTGGTCTGATGAAACCAAGATTGAACTATTTGGCCTGAATGCCAAGCGTCACGTCTGGAGGAAACCTGGCACCATCCCTACGGTGAAGCTGTTTGTTAACCTGGTTTTCAAAGACCTTAGAAAGGCAGGGCAGGATAGATATAGGTCTGTAGCAGTTTGGGTCTAGAGTGTCTCCCCCTTTGAAGAGGGGGATGACCGCGGCAGCTTTCCAATCCATGGCCGAGCAGCTGCACACAAGCTTAAGATCACCATGCGCAATGCCAAGCGTCGGCTGGAGTGGTGCTGGAGTGGTGTAAAGGTCACCGCCATTGGACTGTGGACCAGTGGAAACACATTCTCTGGAGTGATGAATCACGCTTCACCATCTGGGTTTGGCGGATGCCAGGAGAACGCTACCTGCCCCAATTGCATAGTGCCAACTGTAAAGTGTGGTGGAGGAAGAATAATGGTCTGGGGCTGGTTTTCATGGTCCGGGCCCCTTAGTTCCAGTGAAACCTTAAGACAATCCAGATGATTCTGTGCTTCCAACTTTGTGACAACAGTTTGTGAAGCCCAAACCATGAAATAATGGAGTTATTATGTAATTATATGATGGTGTATATTTAATGAATTTATCTTAGATAATTTAATTATTGTGATGGTGTATATTTAATGGATTTATCTTAGATAATTTAATTATTGTGATGGTGTATATTTAATGGATTTATCTTAGATAATTTAATTATTGTGATGGTGTATATTTAATGAATTTATCTTAGATAATTTAATTATTGTGACAGTGTATATTTAATGGATTTATCTTAGATAATTTAATTATTGTGACGGTGTATATTTAATGGATTTATCTTAGATAATTTAATTATTGTGATGGTGTATATTTAATGAATTTATCTTAGATAATTTAATTATTGTGATGGTGTATATTTAATGGATTTATCTTAGATAATTTAATTATTGTGATGGTGTATATTTAATGGATTTATCTTAGATAATTTAATTATTGTGATGGTGTATATTAAATGGATTTATCTTAGATAATTTAATTATTGTGACGGTGTATATTAAACAGATTTATTTTACGTATTTTAATTATTTTGACGGTGTATATTAAATGGATTTATCTGAGAATATTTAATGGATGTATTAGACTTGTTAAAATGTCAGCAGCTTGTATGGTAGAGGCCTGTAGGTGCTAACCGGGCTGGAGGTGCTAACCGGGCTGGAGGTGCTAACCGGCCTGGAGGTGCTAACCGGGCTGGAGGTGCTAACCGGGCTGGAGGTGCTAACCGGGCTGGAGGTGCTAATCGGGCTGGAGGTGCTAACCGGCCTGGAGGTGCTAACCGGCCTGGAGGTGCTAACCGGGTTTCTGTTAATTACTGGTCATTACCGTGAGACCGGCAGTCATGTGCTTGACGGTTGACCACATGTCATGACCGCCACATCCCCACTGGGCACAGATGTCAAATCAACATCTATTTCATTGAAATTACGTGAAAACAACGTTGAAACACCACAGATTTTTTTTATATTTGCATGAAAATCTGTCACCAATTGGATGGAAACAACCAGTAGCTAATGTGAAGGTTATTTTCCTACAACACACCCCAAATGCCATGCTAATCCCTATGTAGTCTACTACATTTGACCAGGCCCCATAGGGGATACATAGGAAAAGGGTTCCATTTGGGACACAACCCCAGTAGCTAGTAGGTTCCCATCCAAATAACCACTGATTTTTATGCAAATATAAAAAAACACATTATTATTATTTCTTTATTTGTCAAACGGCAGCGAAGCATCATGTCACCAGAATAAGACCCGCAATATTTATTGGAAAGGAGTATAAAGTGCATTGTTTCTCGAGTCATAGCGGGAGGACTCCTCAGCACATCATGGTGTAAACTGCATGGTTTCCCGAGTCATAGTGGGAGGACTCCTCAGCACATCATGGTGTAAACTGCATGGTTTCCCGAGTCATAGTGGGAGGACTCCTCAGCACATCATGGTGTAAACTGCATGGTTTCCCGAGTCATAGCGGGAGGACTCCTCAGGACATCATGGTGTAAACTGCATGGTTTCTCGAGTCATAGTGGGAGGACTGAGTCATAGCGGGAGGACTGAGTCATAGCGGGAGGACTCCTCAGCACATCATGGTGTAAACTGCATGGTTTCCCGAGTCATAGCGGGAGGACTCCTCAGCACATCATGGTGTAAACTGCATGGTTTCCCGAGTCATAGTGGGAGGACTGAGTCATAGCGGGAGGACTGAGTCATAGCGGGAGGACTCCTCAGCACATCATGGTGTAAACTGCATGGTTTCCCGAGTCATAGCGGGAGGACTCCTCAGGACATCATGGTGTAAACTGCATGGTTTCTCGAGTCATAGCGGGAGGACTCCTCAGCACATCATGGTGTAAACTGCATGGTTTCTCGAGTCATAGCGGGAGGACTCCTCAGCACATCATGGTGTAAACTGCATGGTTTCTCGAGTCATAGCGGGAGGACTCCTCAGGACATCATGGTGTAAACTGCATGGTTTCTCGAGTCATAGTGGGAGGACTCCTCAGCACATCATGGTGTAAACTGTGGGAGGACTGAGTCACAGTGGGAGGACTGAGTCACAGTGGGAGGACTGAGTCACAGTGGGAGGACTGAGTCACAGTGGGAGGACTGAGTCACAGTGGGAGGACTCCACGGCATTTACTTCATCATGATGATTAATAGAACTCCACCACACCTTCCATACTCGAGGTGTGATTGGCCCGCTGCTCAGTGGCGCCCTGCAGCGTTTGTTTCTTCCTGGTTTGTTGTTTAAACTTGTCCGTTCTTTGTTGCTTTGCTTTTAGTAGTTTAATAGTGTTTTATGTTGAATCGGATTACCGATTCGGCTACGGTACAGCGACAGGAAGTGCATATAGTGGATTATTCTCCAATTTGGATTATTTTTCCTGGTCCTGAAACAGCGATCTTCTGAGAAAGTCTGCAGCATCACACATCCGCTACATCAGAAACTATCTTTTACAATGTAATAACTTACGTTGGGGAGAATGGCTCCAAGGGGACCTGCAGAGATCGTGAGACAAAACAACCGGGGTGAAGGACTACTGAGAAGGGAGAGGAAAAAGGTCAGGAGCTGTGCGGACAGAGGTTGAGAAGGAACTATCCTGCTCTCCAATGTTCAATCTCTTAAAGGGAAAGTGGACGAACAGCGGGCAAACTCACGGTATCTATATGAATACAGGGAGGCCTGTGTGATGGCCTTCTCTGAATCTTGTCTGACGGATTCGCTATTACTCATATGGACAGAGACAGTGAAGCTACCGGTGAGGAGCACGGAGGCGGAGTCTGTGTTCTGATAAATGATCACTGTCACTGCTCCTCTTCTACCTCCTCTGTGAATTCACCATGCTGTCACTGCTCCTCTTCTACAACCTCCGTGAATTCCCCCATGCTGTCACTGCTCCTCTTCTACCTCCCCTGTGAATTCACCATGCTGTCACTGCTCCTCTTCTACAACCTCCGTGAATTCCCCCATGCTGTCACTGCTCCTCTTCTACCTCCCCTGTGAATTCACCATGCTGTCACTGCTCCTCTTCTACAACCTCCGTGAATTCCCCCATGCTGTCACTGCTCCTCTTCTACCTCCCCTGTGAATTCACCATGCTGTCACTGCTCCTCTTCTACCTCCTCCGTGAATTCCCCCATGCTGTCACTGCTCCTCTTCTCCCTCCTCCGTGAATTCCCCCATGCTGTCACTGCTCCTCTTCTACCTCCTCCGTGAATTCCCCCATGCTGTCACTGCTCCTCTTCTACCTCCTCCGTGAATTCCCCCATGCTGTCACTGCTCCTCTTCTCCCTCCTCCGTGAATTCCCCCATGCTGTCACTGCTCCTCTTCTACCTCCTCCGTGAATTCCCCCATGCTGTCACTGCTCCTCTTCTACCTCCTCCGTGAATTCCCCCATGCTGTCACTGCTCCTCTTCTCCCTCCTCCGTGAATTCCCCCATGCTGTCACTGCTCCTCTTCTACCTCCTCCGTGAATTCCCCCATGCTGTCACTGCTCCTCTTCTACCTCCTCCGTGAATTCCCCCATGCTGTCACTGCTCCTCTTCTCCCTCCTCCGTGAATTCCCCCATGCTGTCACTGCTCCTCTTCTACCTCCCCCGTGAATTCCCCCATGCTGTCACTGCTCCACTTCTACCTCCCCGTGAAGCGACCTGCTCCCCTGGCCAAGTGTCCTGCTCCCCTGGCCAAGCGTCCTACTCCCCTGGCCAAGTGTCCTGCTCCCCTGGCCAAGCGACCTGCTCCCCTGGCCAAGCGCCCTGCTCCCCTGGCCAAGAGTGCTTGTCATCGATGAGAAATTTGTACAACGAGTGTTCCAAAGCACTGGAGTACAAAAGATCCCGGGGCCTGATAACATCAGTGGTCTCTGGATACATTGGAAATTACATCTTTATGGAAAAAATATATTGTTGTACCTGTCCCAAAAACCTTGCATCTATCTGCATCAGATGATTACAGACCTGTCACTCTGACCTCTCTCTTGATTAAATCTCTTGAAAAGATCATCAAGGCATACATCATCACCACCACCAGTCACCTTGTTGACCCCCTCCAATCTGCATACATCATCACCACCACCAGTCACCTTGTTGACCCCCTCCAATCTGCATACATCATCACCACCACCAGTCACCTTGTTGACCCCCTCCAATCTGCATACATCATCACCACCACCAGTCACCTTGTTGACCCCCTCCAATCTGCATACATCATCACCAGTCACCTTGTTGACCCCCTCCAATCTGCATACATCATCACCACCACCAGTCACCTTGTTGACCCCCTCCAATCTGCATACATCATCACCAGTCACCTTGTTGACCCCCTCCAATCTGCATACATCATCAACACCACCAGTCACCTTGTTGACCCCCTCCAATCTACATACATCATCAACACCACCAGTCACCTTGTTGACCCCCTCCAATCTACATACATCATCAACACCACCAGTCACCTTGTTGACCCCCTCCAATCTGCATACATCATCAACACCACCAGTCACCTTGTTGACCCCCTCCAATCTGCATACATCATCAACACCACCAGTCACCTTGTTGACCCCCTCCAATCTACATACATCATCAACACCACCAGTCACCTTGTTGACCCCCTCCAATCTACATACATCATCACCACCACCAGTCACCTTGTTGACCCCCTCCAATCTGCATACATCATCAACACCACCAGACACCTTGTTGACCCCCTCCAATCTGCATACATCATCATCACCACCAGTCACCTTGTTGACCCCCCCCAATCTGCATACATCATCAACACCACCAGACACCTTGTTGACCCCCTCCAATCTGCATACATCATCAACACCAGTCACCTTGTTGACCCCCTCCAATCTACATACA
Organism: Salvelinus fontinalis; assembly: GCF_029448725.1. Taxonomy (NCBI): domain Eukaryota; kingdom Metazoa; phylum Chordata; class Actinopteri; order Salmoniformes; family Salmonidae; genus Salvelinus; species Salvelinus fontinalis. The sequence goes on from NW_026600215.1 coordinate 567,331, forward strand.
TCATCACCACCACCAGTCACCTTGTTGACCCCCTCCAATCTGTATACATCATCACCACCACCAGACACCTTGTTGACCCCCTCCAATCTACATACATCATCAACACCACCAGTCACCTTGTTGACCCCCTCCAATCTGCATACATCATCAACACCACCAGTCACCTTGTTGATCCCCTCCAATCTGCATACATCATCAACACCACCAGACACCTTGTTGACCCCCTCCAATCTGCATACATCAACACCACCAGACACCTTGTTGACCCCCTCCAATCTGCATACATCATCACCACCAGTCACCTTGTTGACCCCCTCCAATCTGTATACATCATCAACACCACCAGTCACCTTGTTGACCCCCTCCAATCTACATACATCATCAACACCACCAGACACCTTGTTGACCCCCTCCAATCTGCATACATCATCAACACCAGTCACCTTGTTGACCCCCTCCAATCTACATACATCATCAACACCACCAGACACCTTGTTGACCCCCTCCAATCTGTATACATCATCAACACCACCAGTCACCTTGTTGACCCCCTCCAATCTGTATACCGGTCAGAGAGAGGGACAGATGATGCCACCTTCTCACTCTTACATCTGGTGTACATGCGTTTGGAGGGCGGGTAAAACTGATGAGCGTATCATGTTTTCAGATTTCTCCTCTGCATTTAACACAATCAATCCGTTGGACTTGGGACTTGATGCTTATCACACGGATCACCAACTTCCTAGCTGATAGGTCTCAGCAGGTACGCGTTGGCAACACTCTCCGAGGTGGGCACTGCTTCAGTTGGAACCCCACAGTGTTCTTTCACCAGTGCTATACATACTGTATACAGACTGCTGCCGGAGCCGGTTCCCAGGGCGACACCTGATCAAATACGCTGACCATACTGCTTTGGTCAGTCTTCTCGAAGGGGATGAGACGGAACACGGACCGGCTCTGAATGATTTTACTGTCTGGTGTCGTCATCCCATCTCATTTTAAATACGTCAAAAGCAAAGGACGTGGTGATTGACTTTGGAAGGAACACTTCCATACACACACCATCACTGGTAAAAGGTGAGCCCATTGACATAGTGGAGGAGTACACATACCTTGGGCTAGTCGTTGATAACAAACTGTCCTGGGATCAGTGTACTGATGCTATTTTGAAGAAAGGCCAACAGAGACTGTATTTCCTATGGAGACTGCACTTTTAACATGTTGATCTAACCATCATGGTTCTCTTTTATAAATCATTCATTGAGAGCATTCTGTCCTACTGCTTGACCTGCTGGTTTGGGAATATCAAGCAAGATAGTCGAAAAATCATGGGTCAGCAACAGGAAGAACTGTCACCTCTCTACCTGGGCAGAGCCCTCCATCTCTCTACCTGGGCAGAGCCCTCCACCTCTCTACCTGGGCAGAGCCCTCCATCTCTCTACCTGGGCAGAGCCCTCCACCTCTCTACCTGGGCAGAGCCCTCCATCTCTCTACCTGGGCAGAGCCCTCCATCTCTCTACCTGGGCAGAGCCCTCCACCTCTCTACCTGGGCAGAGCCCTCCATCTCTCTACCTGGGCAGAGCCCTCCATCTCTCTACCTGGGCAGAGCCCTCCATCTCTCTACCTGGGCAGAGCCCTCCATCTCTCTACCTGGGCAGAGCCCTCCATCTCTCTACCTGGGCAGAGCCCTCCACCTCTCTACCTGGGCAGAATGCTCCATCTCTCTACCTGGGCAGAGCCCTCCACCTCTCTACCTGGGCAGAATGCTCCATCTCTCTACCTGGGCAGAGCCCTCCACCTCTCTACCTGGGCAGAATGCTCCAGAAGGCAAATAAAATAGCGCTTGACTCTTCCCATCCACTCCAGCCTGAATTCCAGCTCGTTCCCTCTGGACACAAGTACAGACTACCTAAGAAAAAAAAAATAGGGCCTCAACTTAACAAATGTTGTGCTATTTGCACTTAGGTCAAAGTTGAACTACTGTTTAACGGATGCCCTGCCTCACTTTTCTCCACACCCCGAAATTTAAAAATAAAATACAATTCAATGTTTTATTTTTTGGCCAATATATGCAGCTCTTTGTTTATAATGCACTGTCCGCTCACCTTTAAGGCTTTCCCAAGTTGATGCCCAACAGACCAAACAACCTGAGGTCAGGTTCCAGGCTCTGATTGGACAGTGAAACACACGCACCTGCAGGGGACGTGCAGATGTTTCATTTCTCTCTCATGCCGATCTGATCCAGCGCAAATTGCTACTATTTACGTTATCCGGGTTAAACGTGGGACGTCCCTCATGATAAACAAAGAGTCGGTTCAAATAATGGCTGATGAATCATTTTCAGATTCATGAGAAGTGAATAATAGACGAAACAACAATGTCATTGAACCAATTGACTGGCCAGAGATCAGGGCATTCATCAGCAAAGACGCAGTGTAAGCTGATAGTATTGTTGGACAACCAAAATTGAAGTCAAAATGATTGATGAAATTGAAGTGCGTCAGCTGTATGGTGATTTGCGATTCATAACTTACATTTTACCGGTACTACCAGTAGCAGTAGGCCAACCGATAACATCACGACTGATGGCGTTTGAAGTGATGATACGTTGCCGAGAACAGCTAACATGTCCAACAAAGTATATCGCCAGTGGCACTAACACACTTTGAGCGGATCAGCATCTGCACAATGATGTGATCTACTGTCTCCAAGGTAGGGGGGGGGGCTTTTCATGGCAGCCAGACGAGACAATCAAACATTGAGGAGGTGAGCAAAGTTACTGGGCTCGAATTTAGTCACGCTTGATCTAAATAGATTGATGCTTCTTATTGTGCATGTTATAAACATTTGTATTTTATTTTGATGATGATAGAGTATAACCTAAGGCTGGATTTATGCATTTTATCCAATGCTACATGAATTTGGCAGACCTAACTTCATTGCCCCTGTTTCTACAAGGCCTAGTCTATGAGAGGCCTAAATCATATTTGTATGACTATTTTGTTAAGCGCCTATAGGCTATAGATATGCATTCAGGTAATGAAATCATTATTATACATCAACATTTTAATTTTATTACAATTATGTATTGTCAATCATTCTTGAATTAGATTTATTTGTAATACTCTATTACCCATTAAATGAGATTGGATGGCACTTTTTCCAGTGTTACATTCATTTGACCAAATTCAAATGATTACCCTTTATTAACATGAGCGTACGTTCCCTAGAATGGGTAGTCTATGAGAGACCTTTATATTTGTATTATCTTCATGTAAAGGTTGTCAATGTCGTTCTCCTCCTCAGACGAGGAGGAGCATGGATCGGACCAAGATGCGGAGTAGGAGGTATTCATGATTTAATGGCAAACCAACAAAACACTACAAATTAATAAAACAACAAACGTGACTAACCTGCAACAGTCCTGTGTGGCCCAAACGCTGACACAAGAACAAACACCCACAAAACACCAGTGAAACCCTGGCTGCCTTAGTATGACTCTCAATCAGAGACAAACGATACACACCTGTCTCTAATTGAGAATCATACCAGGCCGAACACAAGACCCCACATAGAAATAGAAAACATAGACTAACCCACCCAACTCACGCCCTGACCAACTAAAACAAATACATAACAAAGGAAAACAGGTCAGGAACGTGACAGAACCCCCCCCCCCTTAAGGTGCGAACTCCGGGCGCACCAGCACAAAGTCTATGGGAGGGTCTGGGTGGGCGTCTGTCCACGGTGGCGGCTCTGGCGCTGGGCGAGGTCCCCACCCCACCATAGTCACTCCCCGCTTCCGTATCCCCCGCCCAATGACCACCCTCCAACTAAACCCACCTAAATGAAGGGGCAGCATTGGGATAAGGTGCAGCAGCTCCGGGATAAGGGGCAGCAGCTCCGGGATAAGGGGCAGCAGCTCCGGGATAAGGGGCAGCAGCTCCGGGATAAGGGGCAGCAGCTCCGGGATAAGGGGCAGCAGCTCCGGACTGAGTAGCAGCTCATGACTGGAGGGCAGCTCATGACTGGAGGGCAGCTCATGACTGGAGGGCAGCTCATGACTGGAGGGCAGCTCCTGACTGGCGGGCGTCTCTGGCAGCTCCTGACTGGCGGGCGTCTCTGGCAGCTCCTGACTGGCGGGCGTCTCTGGCAGCTCCTGACTGGCGGGCGTCTCTGGCAGCTCCTGACTGGCGGGCGTCTCTGGCAGCTCCTGACTGGCGGGCGTCTCTGGCAGCTCCTGACTGGCGGGCGTCTCTGGCAGCTCCTGACTGGCGGGCGTCTCTGGCAGCTCCTGACTGGCGGGCGTCTCTGGCAGCTCCTGACTGGCGGGCGTCTCTGGCAGCTCCTGACTGGCGGGCGTCTCTGGCACCTCCTGACTGACAGACGGCTCTAATGGCTCGTGGCAGACGGATGACTCAGATGGCGCTGGGCAGACGGATGGCTCAGACGGCGCTGGGCAGACGGATGGCTCAGACGGCGCTGGGCAGACGGATGGCTCAGACGGCGCTGGGCAGACGGATGGCTCAGACGGCGCTGGGCAGACGAATGGCTCAGATGGCGCTGGGGAGACGGATGGCTCAGACGGCGCTGGGGAGACGGATGGCTCAGACGGCGCTGGGCAGACGGATGGCTCAGATGGCGCTGGGCAGACGGATGGCTCAGACGGCGCTGGGCAGACGGATGGCTCAGATGGCGCTGGGCAGACGGATGGCTCAGATGGCGCTGGGCAGACGGATGGCTCAGATGGCGCTGGGCAGACGGATGGCTCAGGCACCGCTGGGGAGACAGCAGACTCTGGCCGGCTGAGACGCACTATAGGCCTGATGCGTGGTGCCGGAACTGGAGGTACCGGGCTGAGGGCACGCACCTCAGGGCGAGTGCGGGGAGGAGGAACAGGGCTCTGGTGATGCACTGGAAGCCTGGTGCGTGGTGTAGGCACTGGTGGTACTGGGCTGGGGCGGGAAGGTGGCGCCGGATATGCCGGACCGTGAAGGAGGACACGCGCTCGTGAGCACCGAGCCTCTCCAACCTTACCAGGTTGAATGGTCCCCGTCGCCCTGCCAGTGCGGCGAGGTGGAATAGCCCGCACTGGGCTCTGCAGGCGAACCGGGGACACCACCTGCAAGGCTGGTGCCATGTACGCCGGCCCGAGGAGACGTACTGGAGGCCAGATACGTTGGGCCGGCTTCATGACATCCGGCTCGATGCCCAACCTAGCCCTCCCAGTGCGGCAAGGTGGAATAGCCCGCACTGGGCTAAGCACGCGTACTGGGGACACCGTGCGCTTTACCGCATAACACGGTGTCTGACCAGTACGACGCCCTCTCACTCCACGGTTAGCCCGGGGAGTTGGCTCAGGTAACCAACCCGGCTTCGCCACACTCCCCTTTAGCCCCCCCCCCCCCCCAAGAAATTTTTGGGTGAGCCTCTCGGGCTTCCAGCCTCTCTTACGTGCTGCCTCCTCATACCAGCGCTCCTGGGCTGTGGCTGCCTCCTTCTCCTCCCGAGAGCGGCGATTCTCTCCCACCTTAGCCCAGGGTCCTTCTCCGTTGAGTATTTGCTCCCATGTCCATTCCTCTTCTCTCCATTGCTTTTGCTCTTGCCGTCCTTCTCCAATCCGCTTGGTCCTGGTGGGGTGGGTGTTTCTGTAAAGGTTGTCAATGTAGTTCTCCTCCTCAGACGAGGAGGAGCATGGATCGGACCAAGATGCGGAGTAGGAGGTATTCATGATTTAATGGCAAACCAACAAAACACTACAAATTAATAAAACAACAAACGTGACTAACCTGCAACAGTCCTGTGTGGCCCAAACGCTGACACAAGAACAAACACCCACAAAACACCAGTGAAACCCTGGCTGCCTTAGTATGACTCTCAATCAGAGACAAACGATACACACCTGTCTCTAATTGAGAATCATACCAGGCCGAACACAAAACCCCACATAGAAATAGAAAACATAGACTAACCCACCCAACTCACGCCCTGACCAACTAAAACAAATACATAACAAAGGAAAACAGGTCAGGAACGTGACACTTCATTTGTTAAAGCCTTGTTAGGCTATAGAATGAAGTAGATGAACGAACTGATAATACATTACTTAGGTAGCCTAGTGGTTAGAGGAGGCAGGTAGCCTAGTGGTTAGAGGGGGCAGGTAGCCTAGTGGTTAGAGGAGGCAGGTAGCCTAGTGGTTAGAAGAGGCAGGTAGCCTAGTGGTTAGAGGAGGCAGGTAGCCTAGCGGTTAGAGGAGGCAGGTAACCTATTGGTTAGAGGAGGCAGGTAGCCTAGTGGTTAGAGGAGGCAGGTAGCCTAGTGGTTAGAGGAGGCAGGTAGCCTAGCGGTTAGAGGAGGCAGGTAGCCTAGTGGTTAGAGGAGGCAGGTAGCCTAGTGGTTAGAGGAGGCAGGTAGCCTAGCGGTTAGAGGAGGCAGGTAGCCTAGCGGTTAGAGGAGGCAGGTAGCCTAGCGGTTAGAGGAGGCAGGTAGCCTAGCGGTTAGAGGAGGCAGGTAGCCTAGTGGTTAGAGGAGGCAGGTAGCCTAGTGGTTAGAGGAGGCAGGTAGCCTAGTGGTTAGAGGAGGCAGGTAGCCTAGTGGAGTATTGGACCAGTAACCGTCGTTCTGCCCCTGAACAAGGCAGTTAACCCACTGTTCCCCTGAACAAGGCAGTTAACCCACTGTTCCCCTGAACAAGGCAGTTAACCCACTGTTCCCCTGAACAAGGCAGTTAACCCACTGTTCCCCTGAACAAGACAGTTAACCCACTGTTCCCCTGAACAAGGCAGTTAACCCACTGTTCCCCTGAACTAGGCAGTTAACCCACTGTTCCCCTGAACTAGGCAGTTAACCCACTGTTCCCCTGAACAAGGCAGTTAACCCACTGTTCCCCTGAACAAGGCAGTTAACCCACTGTTCCCCTGAACAAGGCAGTTAACCCACTGTTCCCCTGAACAAGGCAGTTAACCCACTGTTCCCCTGAACAAGGCAGTTAACCCACTGTTCCCCTGAACAAGGCAGTTAACCCACTGTTCCCCTGAACAAGGCAGTTAACCCACTGTTCCCCTGAACAAGGCAGTTAACCCACTGTTCCCCTGAACAAGGCAGTTAACCCACTGTTCCCCTGAACAAGACAGTTAACCCACTGTTCCCCTGAACAAGGCAGTTAACCCACTGTTCCCCTGAACAAGGCAGTTAACCCACTGTTCCCCTGAACAAGGCAGTTAACCCACTGTTCCCCTGAACAAGGCAGTTAACCCACTGTTCCCCTGAACAAGGCAGTTAACCCACTGTTCCCCTGAACAAGGCAGTTAACCCACTGTTCCCCTGAACAAGGCAGTTAACCCACTGTTCCCCTGAACAAGGCAGTTAACCCACTGTTCCCCTGAACAAGACAGTTAACCCACTGTTCCCCTGAACAAGGCAGTTAACCCACTGTTCCCCTGAACAAGGCAGTTAACCCACTGTTCCCCTGAACAAGGCAGTTAACCCACTGTTCCCCTGAACAAGGCAGTTAACCCACTGTTCCCCTGAACAAGGCAGTTAACCCACTGTTCCCCTGAACAAGGCAGTTAACCCACTGTTCCCCTGAACAAGGCAGTTAACCCGCTGTTCCCCTGAACAAGGCAGTTAACCCGCTGTTCCCCTGAACAAGGCAGTTAACCCGCTGTTCCCCTGAACAAGGCAGTTAACCCGCTGTTCCCCTGAACAAGGCAGTTAACCCGCTGTTCCCCTGAACAAGGCAGTTAACCCGCTGTTCCCCTGAACAAGGCAGTTAACCCACTGTTCCCCTGAACAAGGCAGTTTACCCACTGTTCCCCTGAACAAGGCAGTTTACCCACTGTTCCCCTGAACAAGGTGGTTAACCCGCTGTTCCCCTGAACAAGGTGGTTAACCCGCTGTTCCCCGGTAGGCCGTCATTGTAAATAAGAATTTGTTCTTTACTCACTTGCCTAGTTCAATAAAGGTTATATAAATAAATAAACTTCCTATGTGATTAATGTCAATTTGTGTACTAATATTAATCTGATGACAGGCTGAAATGTAGTACGTCTCCTATTTTTCATGTCCATATAGCCTGGACATTCATTACCTGATTATCAAAAACACTCTGGTATATGGACCCCCCCATCTAGAGACAGTTATAGAGAGAGGCCTGCAAAATGACCTCCAGCAGGCCACAAATGTGCATGTGTCTGCTTAAACGGTCAGAAACAGACTCCATGAGGGTGGTATGAGGGCCCGACGTCCACAGGTGGGGGTTGTGCTTACAGCCCAGCACCGTGCAGGACGTTTGGCATTTGCCAGAGAACACCAAGATTGGCAAATTCGCCACTGGCGCCCTGTGCTCTTCACAGATGAAAGCAGGTTCACACTGAGCACATGAGCACATGTGACAGACGTGACAGAGTCTGGAGACGCCGTGGAGAACGTTCTGCTGCCTGCAACATCCTCCAGCATGACCGGTTTGGCGGTGGGTCAGTCTGGTGTGGGGTGGCATTTCTTTGTGGGGCCGCACAGGCCTCCATGTGCTCGCCAGAGGTAGCTTGACTGCCATTAGGTACCGAGATGAGATCCTCAGACCCTTTGTGAGACCATATGCTGACACATGCACATTTGTGGCCTGCTGGAGGTCATTTTGCAGGGCTCTGGCAGTGCACCTCCTTGCACAAAGGCGGAGGTAGCGGTCCTGCTGCTGGGTTGTTGCCCTCCTACGGCCTCCTCCACGTCTCCTGATGTACTGGCCTGTCTCCTGATAGCGCCTCCATGCTCTGGACACTACGCTGACAGACACAGCAAACCTTTTTGCCACAGCTCGCATTGACGTGCCATCCTGGATGAACTGCACTACCTGAGCCACTTGTGTGGGTTATAGACTCCGTCTCATGCTACCGCTAGAGTGAGAGCACCGCCAGCATTCAAAAGTGACCAAAACATCAGCCAGGAAGCATAGGAACTGAGAAGTTGTTTGTGGTCACCACCTGCAGAATCACTCCTTTTTTGGGGTGTCTTGCTAATTGCCTATAAATTCCACCTTTTGTCTATTCCATTTGCACAACAGCATGTGAAATTTATTGTCAATCAGTGTTGCTTCCTAAGTGGACAGTTTGATTTCATAGAAGTGTGATTGACTTGGAGTTACATTGTGCTGTTTAAGTGTTCCCTTTATTTTTTTGAGCAGTGTATACTGAAAAAAATAAAAGATCAGCTTCAGGATCATTGCAGTCAGCTCTCTATCTCAATATCCCAGCCCGTGGCACACCGGAATCACTTCACAGGTATTTGAATTAATGTATTGTGTCATTTTTCTATATCAATTAAGTTTGTAGCACACAGTCCTTGTAGATTCATGTCAAACATACTGTGACTGATATTGTAAAATATCACCATTTATTCAGGCATTTAAAAAGTCGATTTTCAAATGTAAGTGTAAGCTTTGTGTTTTAAAACCTCTCAACTAAAACTGCCTGTATTCCTTGTTCACATTAGATCTCAGAGAAGAGGTGGTGTGTCTAACAGAGTCCATAGCAGCTGATGCATCCCACTCGGAGAAGGTGAATCAAGCAATGACCAGACGTCACCAACAGCCCACTCTCCTACGTACACCAGACTCTGATGTTTTAATGCTACACTGTGAGAGCACCATGTGAACCGGTCAGCCTCTTGTACAGCACTCTGTAACAAGCTTTGGAGAAAGTTCCCCCACCTCCTTCTACAGGACTTTTCTCCTGATTATAGATTCCAGAGAAGGATATGGATTGACCACTTTAAACTTCCATTGACTTCACTTTGTACAAGTATGTGTCTGTGGTAACTACCTAGGCACTCTGACATTCATATGGAAGGTGTCGTCACATAGCAATGGTGTTCATGAGACCAGGCTTCTGTCATCTCCACACTGAGAAAATAAATACCAACATACATACCACACAGGAGCAACGCAACAAGCATTCCTGAACAAATACACACATGCTGCCAAAGTGAACAGCTACTTCCTGAGAGAAATCTATCGGTATCTGACAGAAGACAAGAGTTCAGCAAACAATGATGAACAGGATCTACTTGATGAGAGAGTATCCTTGTCCCTCCTTAAAGTGATGACCCAGAGAGTATCCTTGTTCCTCCTTGATGGTGATGACCCAGAGAGTGTCCTTGTCCCTCCTTGATGGTGATGACCCAGAGAGTATCCTTGTCCCTCCTTGATGGTGATGACCCAGAGAGTATCCTTGTTCATCCTTGATGGTGATGACCCAGAGAGTATCCTTGTTCCTCCTTGATGGTGATGACCCAGAGAGTATCCTTGTTCCTCCTTGATGGTGATGACCCAGAGAGTATCCTTGTTCTTCCTTGATGGTAATGACCCAGAGAGTATCATTGTCCCTCCTTGATGGTGATGACCCAGAGAGTATCCTTGTTCCTCCTTGATGGTGATGACCCAGAGGGTATCCTTGTTCCTCCTTGATGGTGATGACCCAGAGAGTATCCTTGTTCCTCCTTGATGGTGATGACCCAGAGAGTATCCATGTTCCTCCTTGATGGTGATGACCCAGAGAGTATCCTTGTCCCTCCTTGATGGTGATGACCCAGAGGGTAACCTTGTTCCTCCCTGATGGTGATGACCCAGAGAGTATCCTTGATGGTGATGACCCAGAGAGTATCCTTGTTCCTCCTTGATGGTGATGACCCAGAGGGTATCCTTGTTCCTCCTTGATGGTGATGACCCAGAGAGTATCCTTGTTCCTCCTTGATGGTGATGACCCAGAGAGTATCCATGTTCCTCCTTGATGGTGATGACCCAGAGAGTATCCTTGTCCCTCCTTGATGGTGATGACCCAGAGGGTAACCTTGTTCCTCCCTGATGGTGATGACCCAGAGAGTATCCTTGTTCATCCTTGATGGTGATGACCCAGAGAGTATCCTTGTTCCTCCTTGATGGTAATGACCCAGAGAGTATCCCTGTTCCTCCTTGATGGTGATGACCCAGAGAGTATCCTTGTTCCTCCTTGATGGTGATGACCCAGAGAGTATCCTTGTTCCTCCTTGATGGTGATGACCCAGAGAGTATCCTTGTCCCTCCTTGATGGTAATGACCCAGAGAGTATCCTTGTCCCTCCTTGATGGTGATGACCCAGAGAGTATCCTTGTCCCTCCTTGATGGTGATGACCCAGAGAGTATCCTTGTTCCTCCTTGATGGTAATGACCCAGAGAGTATCCCTGTTCCTCCTTGATGGTGATGACCCAGAGAGTATCCTTGTTCCTCCTTGATGGTGATGACCCAGAGAGTATCCTTGTCCCTCCTTGATGGTAATGACCCAGAGAGTATCCTTGTCCCTCCTTGATGGTGATGACCCAGAGAGTATCCTTGTCCCTCCTTGATGGTGATGACCCAGACCTGATCATGGATTTAAGGAAGCCTCAATGGAACAACCACAATCCTCATTCCAGCCAATTTAGGATGAAGTACAGACATATTTTGCTATATAATTTGAGAACATGCGTGACACAGTGGAGAAGCGGCTTCCACCAGAAACTAAAATCCCATCAATACAGTGGCTAAGACTGCAGTTTACACCCAGAATCCATGGTCCATGTCTGCTCTCCAGTACACAGGAAGGTTTTACCTCAAGTTCATGGTCCAGTCTTGGGTGATAAGGGACATCAAGACTCAAAGTTTGTTGCAGTACAGTGGAACTACATTAAACAGTTTGCCTGCATGTGACAGAAGGACTGTGACATGTTATGCGTGGATGATAAGGCAATCATCCCTGTTTGAGAACCTGGCCAGCATATAGGGACCTGTAACAGAGGCAGACATCCAAGCATTACTCCTGTGAGTGGGACAGTTCTAGCAGCTACCGACCATGATTACCACATCAGTGGACTTGTACCATCTGTCATGTTGATCCAAGACATCCCAGCTTCTCCATCTAGTTCATTCTATGATGGGAAAGTTCATGTCACTGTCAAGGACAAGGTTTTCCAGCCATCCAGCGCCCTTCCTTAATGAATCCTCCATGATGGTACTGCTTAATGAATCATCCACGATGGTACTGCTTAATGAATCCTCCATGATGGTACTGCTTAATGTATCCTCCATGCTGGTACTGCTTAATGAATCATCCATGATGGTACTGCTTAATGAATCCTCCATGATGGTACTGCTTAATGAATCATCCATGATGGTACTGCTTGATGAATCATCCATGATGGTACTGCTTAATGTATCCTCCATGATGGTACTGCTTGATGAATCATCCATGATGGTACTGCTTGATGAATCATCCATGATGGTACTGCTTAATGTATCCTCCATGATGGTACTGCTTAATGAATCATCCATGATGGTAATGCTTAATGAATCATCCATGATGGTACTGCTTAATGAATCATTCATGCTGGTACTGCTAAATAATGAATCCTCAATGATGGTACTGCTTATATGGCTGGGGGCAGTATAGAGTAGCTTGGATGAATAAGGTGCCCAGAATAAACTGCCTGCTACTCAGTCCCAGAAGCTAAGATATGCATATTATTATTAGTAGATTTGGATAGAAAACACTCTGACGTTTCTAAAACTGTTTGAAGGATGTCTGTGAGTATAACATAACTCATATGGCAGGCAAAAACCTGAGAAAAAATCCAACCAGGAAGTGGGAAATCTGCGGTTTGTAGGTTTGCCTATCCAATATACAGTGGGATATTGGTCATTTTGCACTTCCTTACGCTTCCACTAGATGTCAACAGTCTTTCAAACCTTGTTTGATGCTTCTACTGTGAAGAATGAGGGAAGGAGCGCTCTTTGAGTCAGGTGTCTGGCATGAGCTGAACATGCGCGGTTCAGCTCATAATGTACTTCATAGACCTACATAACGTACTTCATAACGTACTTCATAGACCTGCATAATGTACTTCATAGACCTGCATAACGTACTTCATAGACCTGCATAATGTACTTCATAGACCTGCATAACGTACTTCATAGACCTGCATAATGTACTTAATAGACCTGCATAATGTACTTCATAGACCTGCATAACGTACTTCATAGACCTGCATAACGTACTTCATAGACCTGCATAATGTACTTCATAGACCTGCATAACGTACTTCATAGACCTGCATAACGTACTTCATAGACCTGCATAACGTACTTCATAGACCTGCATAATGTACTTAATAGACCTGCATAATGTACTTCATAACGCACTTCATAGACCTGCATAACGTACTTCATAGACCTGCATAACGTACTTCATAGACCTGCATAATGTACTTCATAGACCTGCATAATGTACTTCATAACGTACTTCATAGAACTGCATAATGTACTTCATAACGTACTTCATAGAACTGCATAATGTACTTCATAACGTACTTCATAGAACTGCATAATGTACTTCATAATGTACTTCATAGACCTGCATAACGTACTTCATAGACCTGCATAACGTACTTCATAGACCTGCATAACGTACTTCATAGACCTGCATAATGTACTTAATAGACCTGCATAATGTACTTCATAACGTACTTCATAGACCTGCATAACGTACTTCATAGACCTGCATAACGTACTTCATAGACCTGCATAACGTACTTCATAGACCTGCATAACGTACTTCATAGACCTGCATAACGTACTTCATAGACCTGCATAATGTACTTCATAGACCTGCATAACGTACTTCATAGACCTGCATAACGTACTTCATAGACCTGCATAATGTACTTCATAGACCTACATAATGTACTTCATAGACCTGCATAATGTACTTCATAGACAGGCATAATGTACTTCATAGACCTACATAATGTACTTCATAACGTACTTCATAGACCTACATAATGGACTTCATAGACCTGCATAATGTACTTCATAGACCTGCATAACGTACTTCATAGACCTGCATAACGTACTTCATAGACCTACATAACGTACTTCATAGACCTGCATAACGTACTTCATAGACCTACATAACGTACTTCATAGACCTGCATAACGTACTTCATAGACCTGCATAACGTACTTCATAGACCTGCATAACGTACTTCATAGACCTGCATAACGTACTTCATAGACCTGCATAACGTACTTCATAGACCTGCATAACGTACTTCATAGACCTACATAACGTACTTCATAGACCTGCATAACGTACTTCATAGACCTACATAATGTACTTCATAACGTACTTCATAGACCTGCATAACGTACTTCATAGACCTGCATAATGTACTTCATAACGTACTTCATAGAACTGCATAATGTACTTCATAACGTACTTCATAGAACTGCATAATGTACTTCATAGACCTGCATAATGTACTTCATAGACCTACATAATGTACTTCATAACGTACTTCATAGACCTGCATAATGTACTTCATAGACCTGCATAATGTACTTCATAACGTACTTCATAGAACTGCATAATGTACTTCATAACGTACTTCATAGAACTGCATAATGTACTTCATAGACCTGCATAATGTACTTCATAGACCTACATAATGTACTTCATAGACCTGCATAACGTACTTCATAGACCTGCATAACGTACTTCATAGACCTGTATAATGTACTTCATAGACCTACATAACGTACTTCATAGACCTACATAATGTACTTCATAGGCCTGCATACTGTACTTCATAGGCCTGCATAATGTACTTCATAGAACTGCATAATGTACTTCATAGAACTGCATAATGTACTTCATAGACCTGTATAATGTACTTCATAGACCTACATAACGTACTTCATAGAACTGCATAATGTACTTCATAGACCTGTATAATGTACTTCATAGACCTGCATAATGTACTTCATAGACCTGCATAATGTACTTCATAGACCTACATAACGTACTTCCTAAGAATAACCATCACTGACATCAACATCTGGTCCCTCACTCCACACTTACCTTCAACTGCCCTCGTTTCATGTCCTACAGCTTTGTTAACTTGACAATGCCTCCTTTCCTCACACAATGACAAGATCTGTGTCCCAAATGGCACACTACTTCCTATATAGGGCACTACTTTAAAAAAATGACTTGGTCAAAAGTAGAGCACTATGTAGTGAATAGGGTTCCATTTGAGACGCAACACATCTCTATCCCCACTACTCTTCAGATAGAGCCAAAGGTGCTCTCCCGGCTGACAAACATTCCACGCTAATATAGTGGTAACATGGAGGGAGATTGATGAAGGGAACGCAGATGTTCCTAAACATCCCTGCATGGCTTTATGGGGGATTGGATGGAGACAAAGTAAATAATCAATCTCTACGGAGACCAGGACCTCATAATCATTACTCCTCTCTACGGAGACCAGGACCTCATAATCATTACTCTCTACGGAGACCAGGACCTCATAATCATTACTCCTCTCTACGGAGACCAGGACCTCATAATCATTACTCCTCTCTACGGAGACCAGGACCTCATAATCATTACTCCTCTCTACGGAGACCAGGACCTCATAATCATTACTCCTCTCTACGGAGACCAGGACCTCATAATCATTACTCCTCTCTACGGAGACCAGGACCTCATAATCATTACTCCTCTCTACGGAGACCAGGACCTCATAATCATTACTCCTCTCTACGGAGACCAGGACCTCATAATCATTACTCCTCTCTACGGAGACCAGGACCTCATAATCATTACTCCTCTCTACGGAGACCAGGACCTCATAATCATTACACCTCTCTACGGAGACCAGGACCTCATAATCATTACTCCTCTCTACGGAGACCAGGACCTCATAATCATTACTCCTCTCTACGGAGACCAAGACCTCATAATCATTACTCCTCTCTACGGAGACCAGGACCTCATAATCATTACTCCTCTCTACGGAGACCAAGACCTCATAATCATTACACCTCTCTACGGAGACCAGGACCTCATAATCATTCATTCCGCTGCAGATGAGACATAAAACACAGGCACCACACACTAACTAAAACACAGGCACCACACACACTAACTACAACACAGGCACCACACACTAACTACAACACAGGCACCACACACACTAACTAAAACACAGGCACCACACACACTAACTAAAACACAGGCACCACACACTAACTACAACACAGGCACCACAAACTAACTACAAACACAGGCACCACACACTAACTAAAACACAGGCACCACACACTAACTACAACACAGGCACCACACACACTAACTAAAACACAGGCACCACACACACTAACTACAACACAGGCACCACACACTAACTACAACACAGGCACCACACACACTAACTACAACACAGGCACCACACACTAACTACAACACAGGCACCACACTAACTACAACACAGGCACCACACACTAACTACAAACACAGGCACCACACACTAACTAAAAACACAGGCACCACACACTAACTAAAACACAGGCACCACACACTAACTAAAAACTAAGGCACCACACACTAACTAAAACACAGGCACCACACACTAACTAAAAACACAGGCACCACACTAACTAAAACACAGGCACCACACACTAACTACAACACAGGCACCACACTAACTACAACACAGGCACAAAACTAACTACAACACAGGCACCACACACACTAACTAAAACACAGGCACCACACACTAACTACAACACAGGCACCACACACTAACTACAACACAGGCACCACACACTAACTACAACACAGGCACCACACACTAACTACAACACAGGCACCACACACACTAACTACAACACAGGCACCACACACTAACTACAACACAGGCACCACACACTAACTACAACACAGGCACCACACACTAACTACAACACAGGCACCACACACTAACTACAACACAGGCACCACACACTAACTACAACACAGGCACCACACACTAACTACAACACAGGCACCACACACTAACTACAACACAGGCACCACACACTAACTACAACACAGGCACCACACACTAACTACAACACAGGCACCACACACTAACTACAACACAGGCACCACACACACTAACTAAAAACACAGGCACCACACTAACTACAACACAGGCACCACACACACTAACTACAACACAGGCACCACACACACTAACTACAACACAGGCACCACACACTAACTAAAAACACAGGCACCACACTAACTACAACACAGGCACCACACACTAACTACAACACAGGCACCACACACTAACTACAACACAGGCACCACACACTAACTACAACACAGGCACCACACACTAACTACAACACAGGCACCACACACTAACTACAACACAGGCACCACACTAACTACAACACAGGCACCACACACTAACTACAACACAGGCACCACACACTAACTACAACACAGGCACCACACACTAACTAAAAACACAGGCACCACACACTAACTACAACACAGGCACCACACACTAACTACAACACAGGCACCACACACTAACTAATAACACATACACCACACTAACTAAAACACAGGCACCACACACTAACTACAACACAGGCACCACACACTAACTACAACACAGGCACCACACACTAACTACAACACAGGCACCACACTAACGAAAACACAGGCACCACACACTAACTACAACACAGGCACCACACACTAACTACAACACAGGCACCACACACTAACTACAACACAGGCACCACACACTAACTACAACACAGGCACCACACACTAACTACAACACAGGCACCACACACTAACTACAACACAGGCACCACACTAACTACAACACAGGCACAACACTAACTACAACACAGGCACAACACTAACTATAACACAGGCACCACACTAACTACAACACAGGCACCACACTAACTACAACACAGGCACAACACTAACTACAACACAGGCACCACACACACTAACTAAAACACAGGCACCACACACTAACTAAAACACAGGCACCACACACTAACTACAACACAGGCACCACACACACTAACTACAACACAGGCACCACACACTAACTACAACACAGGCACCACACACTAACTACAACACAGGCACCACACACACTAACTACAACACAGGCACCACACACTAACTACAACACAGGCACCACACACTAACTACAACACAGGCACCACACACTAACTACAACACAGGCACCACACACTAACTACAACACAGGCACCACACACTAACTACAACACAGGCACCACACACTAACTACAACACAGGCACCACACACACTAACTACAACACAGGCACCACACACTAACTACAACACAGGCACCACACACTAACTACAACACAGGCACCACACACACTAACTACAACACAGGCACCACACACTAACTACAACACAGGCACCATTCACTAACTACAACACAGGCACCACACACTAACTAAAACACAGGCACCACACACACTAACTACAACACAGGCACCACACACACTAACTACAACACAGGCACCACACACTAACTAAAACACAGGCACCACACACACTAACTACAACACAGGCACCACACACTAACTAAAAACACAGGCACCACACACTAACTACAACACAGGCATCACACACTAACTAAAAACACAGGCACCACACACTAACTACAACACAGGCACCACACACACTAACTAAAAACACAGGCACCACACTAACTACAACACAGGCACCACACACACTAACTACAACAGAGGCACCACACACTAACTAAAAACACAGGCACCACACTAACTACAACACAGGCACCACACACTAACTACAACACAGGCACCACACACTAACTACAACACAGGCACCACACACTAACTACAACACAGGCACCACACACTAACTACAACACAGGCACCACACACTAACTACAACACAGGCACCACACTAACTACAACACAGGCACCACACACTAACTACAACACAGGCACCACACACTAACTACAACACAGGCACCACACACTAACTAAAAACACAGGCACCACACACTAACTACAACACAGGCACCACACACTAACTACAACACAGGCACCACACACTAACTAATAACACAGGCACCACACTAACTAAAACACAGGCACCACACACTAACTACAACACAGGCACCACACACTAACTACAACACAGGCACCACACACTAACTACAACACAGGCACCACACTAACGAAAACACAGGCACCACACACTAACTACAACACAGGCACCACACACTAACTACAACACAGGCACCACACACTAACTACAACACAGGCACCACACACTAACTACAACACAGGCACCACACACTAACTAAAAACACAGGCACCACACACAGTAACTACAACACAGGCACCACACACTAACTACAACACAGGCACCACACTAACTACAACACAGGCACCACACACTAACTACAACACAGGCACCACACACTAACTACAACACAGGCACCACACACTAACTACAACACAGGCACCACACACTAACTACAACACAGGCACCACACTAACTACAACACAGGCACCACACACTAACTACAACACAGGCACCACACACTAACTACAACACAGGCACCACACACTAACTACAACACAGGCACCACACACTAACTACAACACAGGCACCACACACTAACTACAACACAGGCACCACACACTAACTACAACACAGGCACCACACACTAACATAAAACACAGGCACCACACACTAACTACAACACAGGCACCACACACTAACTACAACACAGGCACCACACACACTAACTACAACACAGGCACCACACACACTAACTACAACACAGGCACCACACACTAACTACAACACAGGCACCACACACTAACTACAACACAGGCACCACACACTAACTACAACACAGGCACCACACACTAACTACAACACAGGCACCACACACTAACTACAACACAGGCACCACACACTAACTACAACACAGGCACCACACACTAACTACAACACAGGCACCACACACTAACTACAACACAGGCACCACACACTAACTACAACACAGGCACCACACACTAACTACAAAACAGGCACCACACACTAACTAAAAACACAGGCACCACACACACTAACTACAACACAGGCACCACACACTAACTACAACACAGGCACCACACACTAACTACAACACAGGCACCACACACTAACTACAACACAGGCACCACACACTAACTACAACACAGGCACCACACACTAACTACAACACAGGCACCACACACTAACTACAACACAGGCACCACACACTAACTACAACACAGGCACCACACTAACTACAACACAGGCACCACACACTAACTACAACACAGGCACCACACACTAACTACAACACAGGCAGCACACACTAACTACAACACAGGCACCACACACTAACTACAACACAGGCACCACACACTAACTACAACACAGGCACCACACACTAACATAAAATACAGGCACCACACACTAACTACAACACAGGCACCACACACTAACTACAACACAGGCACCACACACTAACTACAACACAGGCACCACACACTAACTACAACACAGGCACCATACACAAACTACAACACAGGCACCACACACTAACTACAACACAGGCACCACACACTAACATAAAACACAGGCACCACACACTAACTACAACACAGGCACCACACACTAACTACAACACAGGCACCACACACACTAACTACAACACAGGCACCACAGACACTAACTACAACACAGGCACCACACACTAACTACAACACAGGCACCACACACACTAACTACAACACAGGCACCACACACTAACTACAACACAGGCACCACACACTAACTACAACACAGGCACCACACACACTAACTACAACACAGGCACCACACACTAACATAAAACACAGGCACCACACACTAACTACAACACAGGCACCACACACTAACTACAACACAGGCACCACACACACTAACTACAACACAGGCACCACAGACACTAACTACAACACAGGCACCACACACTAACTACAACACAGGCACCACACACACTAACTACAACACAGGCACCACACACTAACTACAACACAGGCACCACACACTAACTACAACACAGGCACCACACACACTAACTACAACACAGGCACCACACACTAACTACAACACAGGCACCACACACTAACTACAACACAGGCACCACACACACTAACTACAACACAGGCACCACACACACTAACTACAACACAGGCACCACACTAACTACAACACAGGCACCACACACTAACTACAACACAGGCACCACACACTAACTACAACACAGGCACCACACACTAACTACAACACAGGCACCACACACACTAACTACAACACAGGCACCACACACACTAACTACAACACAGGCACCACACACTAACTACAACACAGGCACCACACACTAACTAAAACACAGGCACCACACACTAACTACAACACAGGCACCACACTAACTACAACACAGGCACCACACACTAACTACAACACAGGCACCACACACTAACTACAACACAGGCACCACACACTAACTACAACACAGGCACCACACACTAACTACAACACAGGCACCACACACTAACTACAACACAGGCACCACACACTAACTACAACACAGGCACCACACACTAACTACAACACAGGCACCACACACTAACTACAACACAGGCACCACACACTAACTACAACACAGGCACCACACACTAACTACAACACAGGCACCACACACTAACTACAACACAGGCACCACACACTAACTACAACACAGGCACCACACACTAACTACAACACAGGCACCACACACTAACTACAACACAGGCACCACACACTAACTACAACACAGGCACCACACACTAACTACAACACAGGCACCACACACACTAACTACAACACAGGCACCACACTAACTACAACACAGGCACCACACACTAACTACAACACAGGCACCACACACTAACTACAACACAGGCACCACACACTAACTACAACACAGGCACCACACACTAACTACAACACAGGCACCACACACTAACATAAAACACAGGCACCACACACTAACTACAACACAGGCACCACACACTAACTACAACACAGGCACCACACACTAACTACAACACAGGCACCACACACTAACTACAACACAGGCACCACACACTAACTACAACACAGGCACCACACTAACTACAACACAGGCACCACACACTAACTACAACACAGGCACCACACACTAACTACAACACAGGCACCACACACTAACTACAACACAGGCACCACACACTAACTACAACACAGGCACCACACACTAACATAAAACACAGGCACCACACACTAACTACAACACAGGCACCACACACTAACTACAACACAGGCACCACACACACTAACTACAACACAGGCACCACACACACTAACTACAACACAGGCACCACACACTAACTACAACACAGGCACCACACACTAACTACAACACAGGCACCACACACTAACTACAACACAGGCACCACACACTAACTACAACACAGGCACCACACACTAACTACAACACAGGCACCACACACTAACTACAACACAGGCACCACACACTAACTACAACACAGGCACCACACACTAACTACAACACAGGCACCACACACTAACTACAACACAGGCACCACACACTAACTACAAAACAGGCACCACACACTAACTAAAAACACAGGCACCACACACACTAACTACAACACAGGCACCACACACTAACTACAACACAGGCACCACACACTAACTACAACACAGGCACCACACACTAACTACAACACAGGCACCACACACTAACTACAACACAGGCACCACACACTAACTACAACACAGGCACCACACACTAACTACAACACAGGCACCACACACTAACTACAACACAGGCACCACACTAACTACAACACAGGCACCACACACTAACTACAACACAGGCACCACACACTAACTACAACACAGGCACCACACACTAACTACAACACAGGCACCAGACACTAACTACAACACAGGCACCACACACTAACTACAACACAGGCACCACACACTAACATAAAATACAGGCACCACACACTAACTACAACACAGGCACCACACACTAACTACAACACAGGCACCACACACTAACTACAACACAGGCACCACACACTAACTACAACACAGGCACCATACACAAACTACAACACAGGCACCACACACTAACTACAACACAGGCACCACACACTAACATAAAACACAGGCACCACACACTAACTACAACACAGGCACCACACACTAACTACAACACAGGCACCACACACTAACTACAACACAGGCACCACACACACTAACTACAACACAGGCACCACAGACACTAACTACAACACAGGCACCACACACTAACTACAACACAGGCACCACACACACTAACTACAACACAGGCACCACACACTAACTACAACACAGGCACCACACACACTAACTACAACACAGGCACCACACACACTAACTACAACACAGGCACCACACACACTAACTACAACACAGGCACCACACACTAACTACAACACAGGCACCACACACACTAACTACAACACAGGCACCACACACTAACTACAACACAGGCACCACACACTAACTACAACACAGGCACCACACACACTAACTACAACACAGGCACCACACACACTAACTACAACACAGGCACCACACTAACTACAACACAGGCACCACACACTAACTACAACACAGGCACCACACACTAACTACAACACAGGCACCACACACTAACTACAACACAGGCACCACACACACTAACTACAACACAGGCACCACACACACTAACTACAACACAGGCACCACACACTAACTACAACACAGGCACCACACACTAACTAAAACACAGGCACCACACACTAACTACAACACAGGCACCACACACTAACTACAACACAGGCACCACACACTAACTACAACACAGGCACCACACACTAACTACAACACAGGCACCACACACTAACTACAACACAGGCACCACACACTAACTACAACACAGGCACCACACACTAACTACAACACAGGCACCACACACTAACTACAACACAGGCACCACACACTAACTACAACACAGGCACCACACACTAACTACAACACAGGCACCACACACTAACTACAACACAGGCACCACACACTAACTACAACACAGGCACCACACACTAACTACAACACAGGCACCACACACTAACTACAACACAGGCACCACACACACTAACTACAACACAGGCACCACACTAACTACAACACAGGCACCACACACTAACTACAACACAGGCACCACACACTAACTACAACACAGGCACCACACACTAACTACAACACAGGCACCACACACTAACTACAACACAGGCACCACACACTAACTACAACACAGGCACCACACACTAACTACAACACAGGCACCATACACTAACTACTACACAGGCACCACACACTAACTACAACACAGGCACCACACACTAACTACAACACAGGCACCACACACTAACTACAACACAGGCACCACACTAACTACAACACAGGCACCACACACTAACTACAACACAGGCACCACACACTAACTACAACACAGGCACCACACACTAACTACAACACAGGCACCACACACACTAACTAAAACACAGGCACCACACACTAACTACAACACAGGCACCACACTAACTACAACACAGGCACCACACACTAACTACAACACAGGCACCACACACTAACTACAACACAGGCACCACACACTAACTACAACACAGGCACCACACACTAACTACAACACAGGCACCACACTAACTACAACACAGGCACCACACACTAACTACAACACAGGCACCACACACTAACTACAACACAGGCACCACACTAACTACAACACAGGCACCACACACTAACTACAACACAGGCACCACACACACTAACTACAACACAGGCACCACACACTAACTACAACACAGGCACCACACACTAACTACAACACAGGCACCACACTAACTACAACACAGGCACCACACTAACTACAACACAGGCACCACACTAACTACAACACAGGCACCACACACACTAACTAAAACACAGGCACCACACACTAACTACAACACAGGCACCACACACTAACTACAACACAGGCACCACACACTAACTACAACACAGGCACCACACACTAACTACAACACAGGCACCACACTAACTACAACACAGGCACCACACACACTAACTACAACACAGGCACCACACACACTAACTACAACACAGGCACCACACACTAACTACAACACAGGCACCACACACACTAACTACAACACAGGCACCACACACTAACTACAACACAGGCACCACACACTAACTACAACACAGGCACCACACACTAACTACAACACAGGCACCACACACTAACTACAACACAGGCACCACACACTAACTACAACACAGGCACCACACACTAACTACAACACAGGCACCACACACTAACTACAACACGGGCACCACACACACTAACTAAAAACAAACAAAAACACAGGCTTACAGGCACCACACCCTAATTAAAAACAAACTACAACACAGGCACCACACTAACTACAACACAGGCACCACACAAACAAAAAACAAAGAACAACACAGCCTGCAAACAACAATACAGTCAAACAGATGTCGACAAATATTTAACAGCTTCCAAATATGTTGTCTTAACAAGTCTGTCGCTTGTTAAAGCAGGTCATCAGAAACATCACTAAATACCATTTGATAGGACATAGTCTGGTATGAGACCAAATATTACCATATCGCTAAATATCAACCCGAAAACTGCCTAATGAATAAACCAAATCCCTACTGACCATTACTTTGTAAACAAAAACAAAACAACTGTACATTGAACCATAGATGAATCTAATCAATGATTATTTATTAACGCTTTTTCCAAAGCATTTAACATAGTAAAAGGAGAATATACCGTAGCAACTGCTTTGATATGCCATTTTAAGCCATACAGTACGGCATAAATATATTTTATGTTGGATTGACATTCATATGCAATCTGTTGTGAGGCTATTCTTAGGTACTGTTGCTGTGTCTTTGAGTAGCGGATATCAGATCACCCTATTCTCCAATAGAGTGTCATTACAGTATATCTTCCCCCTGTAGAGAGAAGCTTTTCCCTCTTCATTCATAACGAGTGGGACTGACTGTAAACTAACGCTCATTAATCACACATTACATAAGATCACACATGTAGCAGTTACATATACTCCTTAGACACACTAAAGTCCTTACATGCTTAGGAACCAACATGAATCGTCCATCAACTACACTTTAATGAAGTTGAAATATCTGACAAGAATTCCCCCAGCAACGGTGAGAGGTATCTAATGAATGACACACAGAGCCCTCTACATGATTATCAGTCACCATTCCTCTACATCACACTGGGGTTTCTGGACTGAAGTTTGACAGTGTAAATTCATCTGGGAGCAGCCAGAGACAAAACTGTAATTTAGAGATATGGTGGTTCTGAGAGAATGCCGCTGACAAGCGTGTCGGGACACTGAGGCAAATCATACTCTTATCAAACCACATTTTTTATATATTTCAATGTCTCAATAGACTTTAGAGTAGAGTAAAAAGTCAGCCCGTAGTAGCTTCAAGATGTGGGTATCAGTAGCTTTAGGATGTGGGTATCAGTAGCTTTAGGATGTGGGTATCAGTAGCTTTAGGATGTGGATACCAGTAGCTTTAGGATGTGGATACCAGTAGCTTTAGGATGTGGATACCAGTAGCTTTAGGATGTGGATACCAGTAGCTTTAGGATGTGGATACCAGTAGCTTTAGGATGTGGATACCAGTAGCTTTAGGATGTGGATACCAGTAGCTTTAGGATGTGGATACCAGTAGCTTTAGGATGTGGATACCAGTAGCTTTAGGATGTGGATACCAGTAGCTTTAGGATGTGGATACCAGTAGCTTTAGGATGTGGATATCAGTAGCTTTAGGATATGGATACCAGTAGCTTTAGGATGTGGATATCAGTAGCTTTAGGATGTGGATACCAGTAGCTTTAGGATGTGGATACCAGTAGCTTTAGGATGTGGATATCAGTAGCTTTAGAATGTGGATACCAGTAGCTTTAGGATGTAGATACCAGTAGCTTTAGGATGTGGATACCAGTAGCTTTAGGATGTGGATGTCAGTAGCTTTAGGATGTGGATACCAGTAGCTTTAGGATGTGGGTATCAGTAGCTTTAGGATGTGGATATCAGTAGCTTTAGGATGTGGATACCAGTAGCTTTAGGATGTGGATACCAGTATCTTTAGGATATGGATACCAGTAGCTTTAGGATGTGGATACCAGTAGCTTTAGGATGTGGATACCAGTAGCTTTAGGATGTGGATACCAGTAGCTCTAGGATGTGGGTATCAGTAGCTTTAGGATGTGGATATCAGTAGCTTTAGGATGTGGATACCAGTAGCTTCAGGATGTGGATATCAGTAGCTTCAAGATGTGGATACCAGTAGCTTTAGGATGTGGATACCAGTATCTTTAGGATATGGATACCAGTAGCTTTAGGATGTAGATACCAGTAGCTTTAGGATGTGGATACCAGTAGCTTTAGGATGTGGATACCAGTAGCTCTAGGATGTGGGTATCAGTAGCTTTAGGATGTGGATATCAGTAGCTTTATGATGTGGATACCAGTAGCTTCAGGATGTGGATATCAGTAGCTTCAAGATGTGGATACCAGTAGCTTTAGGATGTGGATACCAGTATCTTTAGGATATGGATACCAGTAGCTTTAGGATGTGGATACCAGTAGCTTTAGGATGTGGATACCAGTAGCTTTAGGATGTGGATACCAGTAGCTTTAGGATGTGGATACCAGTAGCTCTAGGATGTGGGTATCAGTAGCTTTAGGATGTGGGTACCAGTAGCTTTAGGATGTGGATACCAGTAGCTTTAGGATGTGGATACCAGTAGCTTTAGTATGTGGATATCAGTAGCTTTAAGATGTGGATATCAGTAGCTTTAAGATGTGGATATCAGTAGCTTTAGGATGTGGATACCAGTAGCTTCAGGATGTAGGTATCAGTAGCTTTAGGATGTGGATATCAGTAGCTTTAGGATGTGGATATCAGTAGCTTTAGGATGTGGATATCAGTAGCTTTAGGATGTGGATATCAGTAGCTTTAGGATGTGGATATCAGTAGCTTTAGGATGTGGATATCAGTAGCTTTAGGATGTGGATATCAGTAGCTTTAGGATGTGGATATCAGTAGCTCTAGGATGTGGATACCAGTAGCTTTAGGATGTGGATACCAGTAGCTTTAGGATGTGGATATCAGTAGCTTTTGGATGTGGATATCAGTAGCTCCAGGATGTGGATACCAGTAGCTTTAGGATGTGGATACCAGTAGCTTTAGGATGTGGATACCAGTAGCTCTAGGATGTGGGTATCAGTAGCTTTAGGATGTGGGTACCAGTAGCTTTAGGATGTGGATACCAGTAGCTTTAGGATGTGGATACCAGTAGCTTTAGTATGTGGATATCAGTAGCTTTAAGATGTGGATATCAGTAGCTTTAAGATGTGGATATCAGTAGCTTTAGGATGTGGATACCAGTAGCTTCAGGATGTAGGTATCAGTAGCTTTAGGATGTGGATATCAGTAGCTTTAGAATGTGGATACCAGTAGCTTTAGGATGTAGATACCAGTAGCTTTAGGATGTGGATACCAGTAGCTTTAGGATGTGGATATCAGTAGCTTTAGGATGTGGATACCAGTAGCTTTAGGATGTGGGTATCAGTAGCTTTAGGATGTGGATATCAGTAGCTTTAGGATGTGGATACCAGTAGCTTTAGGATGTGGATACCAGTATCTTTAGGATATGGATACCAGTAGCTTTAGGATGTGGATACCAGTAGCTTTAGGATGTGGATACCAGTAGCTTTAGGATGTGGATACCAGTAGCTCTAGGATGTGGGTATCAGTAGCTTTAGGATGTGGATATCAGTAGCTTTAGGATGTGGATACCAGTAGCTTCAGGATGTGGATATCAGTAGCTTCAAGATGTGGATACCAGTAGCTTTAGGATGTGGATACCAGTATCTTTAGGATATGGATACCAGTAGCTTTAGGATGTAGATACCAGTAGCTTTAGGATGTGGATACCAGTAGCTTTAGGATGTGGATACCAGTAGCTCTAGGATGTGGGTATCAGTAGCTTTAGGATGTGGATATCAGTAGCTTTATGATGTGGATACCAGTAGCTTCAGGATGTGGATATCAGTAGCTTCAAGATGTGGATACCAGTAGCTTTAGGATGTGGATACCAGTATCTTTAGGATATGGATACCAGTAGCTTTAGGATGTGGATACCAGTAGCTTTAGGATGTGGATACCAGTAGCTTTAGGATGTGGATACCAGTAGCTTTAGGATGTGGATACCAGTAGCTCTAGGATGTGGGTATCAGTAGCTTTAGGATGTGGGTACCAGTAGCTTTAGGATGTGGATACCAGTAGCTTTAGGATGTGGATACCAGTAGCTTTAGTATGTGGATATCAGTAGCTTTAAGATGTGGATATCAGTAGCTTTAAGATGTGGATATCAGTAGCTTTAGGATGTGGATACCAGTAGCTTCAGGATGTAGGTATCAGTAGCTTTAGGATGTGGATATCAGTAGCTTTAGGATGTGGATATCAGTAG
This sequence comes from Salvelinus fontinalis, assembly GCF_029448725.1. Classification (NCBI taxonomy): domain Eukaryota; kingdom Metazoa; phylum Chordata; class Actinopteri; order Salmoniformes; family Salmonidae; genus Salvelinus; species Salvelinus fontinalis. Next base: position 596,991 of record NW_026600215.1, read on the forward strand.
CTTTAGGATGTGGATATCAGTAGCTTTAGGATGTGGATATCAGTAGCTTTAGGATGTGGATATCAGTAGCTTTAGGATGTGGATATCAGTAGCTTTAGGATGTGGATATCAGTAGCTTTAGGATGTGGATATCAGTAGCTCTAGGATGTGGATACCAGTAGCTTTAGGATGTGGATACCAGTAGCTTTAGGATGTGGATATCAGTAGCTTTTGGATGTGGATATCAGTAGCTCCAGGATGTGGATATCAGTAGCTTTAGGATGTGGATATCAGTAGCTTTAGGATGTGGATACCAGTAGCTTTTGGATGTGGATATCAGTAGCTTTAGGATGTGGATATCAGTAGCTTTAGAATGTGGATACCAGTAGCTTTTGGATGTGGATATCAGTAGCTTTTGGATGTGGATATCAGTAGCTTTTGGATGTGGATATCAGTAGCTCCAGGATGTGGATACCAGTAGCTTTAGGATGTGGATACCAGTAGCCTTAGGATGTGGATATCAGTAGCTTTAGGATGTGGATATCAGTAGCTTTAGGATGTGGATACCAGTAGCTTTAGGATGTGGATATCAGTAGCTCTAGGATGTGGATACCAGTAGCTCTAGGATGTGGATACCAGTAGCTTTAGGATGTGGATACCAGTAGCTTTAGGATGTGGATACCAGTAGCTTTAGGATGTGGATACCAGTAGCTTTAGTATGTGGATATCAGTAGCTTTAAGATGTGGATATCAGTAGCTTTAGGATGTGGATACCAGTAGCTTCAGGATGTAGGTATCAGTAGCTTTAGGATGTGGATATCAGTAGCTTTAGGATGTGGATATCAGTAGCTTTAGGATGTGGATATCAGTAGCTTTAGGATGTGGATATCAGTAGCTTTAGGATGTGGATATCAGTAGCTTTAGGATGTGGATATCAGTAGCTTTAGGATGTGGATATCAGTAGCTTTAGGATGTGGATATCAGTAGCTCTAGGATGTGGATACCAGTAGCTTTAGGATGTGGATACCAGTAGCTTTAGGATGTGGATATCAGTAGCTTTTGGATGTGGATATCAGTAGCTCCAGGATGTGGATATCAGTAGCTTTAGGATGTGGATATCAGTAGCTTTAGGATGTGGATACCAGTAGCTTTTGGATGTGGATATCAGTAGCTTTAGGATGTGGATATCAGTAGCTTTAGAATGTGGATACCAGTAGCTTTTGGATGTGGATATCAGTAGCTTTTGGATGTGGATATCAGTAGCTTTTGGATGTGGATATCAGTAGCTCCAGGATGTGGATACCAGTAGCTTTAGGATGTGGATACCAGTAGCCTTAGGATGTGGATATCAGTAGCTTTAGGATGTGGATATCAGTAGCTTTAGGATGTGGATACCAGTAGCTTTAGGATGTGGATATCAGTAGCTCTAGGATGTGGATACCAGTAGCTCTAGGATGTGGATACCAGTAGCTTTAGGATGTGGATACCAGTAGCTTTAGGATGTGGATACCAGTAGCTTTAGGATGTGGATACCAGTAGCTTTAGGATGTGGGTACCAGTAGCTTTAGGATGTGGATACCAGTAGCTTTAGGATGTGGATACCAGTAGCTTTAGGATGTGGATACCAGTAGCTTTAGGATGTGGATACCAGTAGCTTTAGGATGTGGATACCAGTAGCTTTAGGATGTGGATACCAGTAGCTTTAGGATGTGGATACCAGTAGCTTTAGGATGTGGGTACCAGTAGCTTTAGGATGTGGGTACCAGTAGCTTTAGGATGTGGATACCAGTAGCTTTAGGATGTGGATACCAGTAGCTTTAGGATGTGGATACCAGTAGCTTTAGGATGTGGATACCAGTAGCTTCAGGATGTGGATACCAGTAGCTTTAGGATGTGGATACCAGTAGCTTTAGAATGTGGATACAAGTAGCTTTAGGATGTGGATACCAGTAGCTTTAGGATGTAGATACCAGTAGCTTCAAGATGTGGATACCAGTAGCTTTAGGATGTGGATACCAGTAGCTTTAGGATGTGGATACCAGTAGCTTCAAGATGTGGATACCAGTAGCTTTAGGATGTGGGTATCAGTAGCTTTAGGATGTGGGTATCAGTAGCTTTAGGATGTGGATACCAGTAGCTTCAATATGTGGATACCAGTAGCTTTAGGATGTGGATATCAGTAGCTTTAGGATGTGGATATCAGTGGCTTCAAGATGTGGATATCAGTAGTTTTAGAATGTGGATACCAGTAGCTTTAGAATGTGGATACCAGTAGCTTTAGAATGTGGATACCAGTAGCTTTAGAATGTGGATACCAGTAGCTTTAGGATGTGGATATCAGTACTTTTAGGATGTGGATATCAGTAGCTTTAGGATGTGGATATCAGTAGCTTTAGGATGTGGATACCAGTAGCTTTAGGATGTGGATACCAGTAGCTTTAGGATGTGGATACCAGTAGCTTTAGGATGTGGATACCAGTAGCTTTAGGATGTGGATACCAGTAGCTTTAGGATGTGGGTACCAGTAGCTTTAGGATGTGGGTACCAGTAGCTTTAGGATGTGGATACCAGTAGCTTTAGGATGTGGATACCAGTAGCTTTAGGATGTGGATACCAGTAGCTTTAGGATGTGGATACCAGTAGCTTCAGGATGTGGATACCAGTAGCTTTAGGATGTGGATACCAGTAGCTTTAGAATGTGGATACAAGTAGCTTTAGGATGTGGATACCAGTAGCTTTAGGATGTAGATACCAGTAGCTTCAAGATGTGGATACCAGTAGCTTTAGGATGTGGATACCAGTAGCTTTAGGATGTGGATACCAGTAGCTTCAAGATGTGGATACCAGTAGCTTTAGGATGTGGGTATCAGTAGCTTTAGGATGTGGGTATCAGTAGCTTTAGGATGTGGATACCAGTAGCTTCAATATGTGGATACCAGTAGCTTTAGGATGTGGATATCAGTAGCTTTAGGATGTGGATATCAGTGGCTTCAAGATGTGGATATCAGTAGTTTTAGAATGTGGATACCAGTAGCTTTAGAATGTGGATACCAGTAGCTTTAGAATGTGGATACCAGTAGCTTTAGAATGTGGATACCAGTAGCTTTAGGATGTGGATATCAGTACTTTTAGGATGTGGATATCAGTAGCTTTAGGATGTGGATACCAGTAGCTTCAGGATGTGGATACCAGTAGCTTTAGGATGTGGATACCAGTAGCTTTAGGATGTGGGTACCAGTAGCTTTAGGATGTGGATACCAGTAGCTTCAGGATGTGGATACCAGTAGCTTTAGAATGTGGATACCAGTAGCTTTAGGATGTGGATACCAGTAGCTTTAGGATGTGGATACCAGTAGCTTTAGGATGTGGATACCAGTAGCTTTAGGATGTGGATATCAGTAGCTTTAGGATGTGGATACCAGTAGCTTTAGGATGTAGATATCAGTAGCTTTAGGATGTGGATACCAGTAGCTTTAGGATGTGGATACCAGTAGCTTTAGGATGTGGATACCAGTAGCTTTAGGATGTGGATACCAGTAGCTTTAGGATGTGTTTACCAGTAGCTTTAGGATGTGGATATCAGTAGCTTTAGAATGTGGGTATCAGTAGTTTCAGGATGTAGGTATCAGTAGCTTCAGGGTGTAGGTATGTATGTTTGCTTTCTTGTCACTTAGAGCCGTATTTGGACTTGAGACCTGTGCACTTAACTCACATTTAGACCTCCTGTTAACATGAATGAATGATTTAGGTGAGTTGCACACACTTATCTCAACTCTGAATCAGCACATGATAGAGATAATCACCTTACAGTGGATTGCAAAAGTATTCCCCCCCTCTGGCGTTTTCCCTATTTTGTTGCATTACAACCTGTAATTTAAATTGCTTTCATGTAATGGACAAAAAAGTCCAAATTGGTGAGGTAAAATGAAAAAAATTACTTATTAAAACAAATTCTAAAAAATTTTAAATTGAAAAGTGGTGCAAGCATACTTGTTCACCCCCTTTGCCATGAAACCACTAAATACGATCTGGTGCAACCAATTACCTTCAGAAGTCACATTAGTTAAATAAAATTGATCTTTCTGGCCATCAAAGAAAATGCTATGTCTGTCGCAAACCCAACACCTCTCATCACTCCGAGGACACCATCCCCACAGTGAAGCATGGTGGTGGCAGCATCATGCTGTGGGGATGTTCTTCATCGGCAGGGACTGGGAAACTGGTCAGAATTGAAGGAATGATGGATGGTGCTAAATACAGGGAAATTCTTGAGGGAAACCTGTTTCAGTCTTCCGGAGATTTGAGACTGGGACGGAGGTTCACCTTCCAGCAGGACAATGACCCTAAGCACACTGCTAAAGCAACACACGAGTGGTTTAAGGGGAAACATTTAAATGTCTCGGAATGGCCTAGTCAAAGCCCAGACTTCAATCCAATTGAGAATCTGTGGTATGACTTAAAGATTGCTGTACACAAGCAGAACCCATCCAACTTGAAGGAGCTGGAGCAGTTTTGCCTTGAAGAATGGGCAAAAATCCCAGTGGCTAGATGTGCCAAGCTTATAGAGACATACCCCAAGAGACTTGCAGTTGTAATTGCTGCATAAAGTGGCTCTATAAAGTATTGACTTTGGGGTGTGAATAGTTATGCACGGTCAAGTTTATTTTTTTTGTCTTATTTCTTGTTTGTTTCACAATAACAAATATTTAGCATCTTCAAAGTGGTAGACATGTTGTGTAAATCAAATGATACAAACCCCCAAAAATCAATTTCAATTCCAGGTTGTAAGGCAACAAAATAGGAAAAATGTCAGGGGGGTGAAAACTTTCGCAAGCCCCTGTAAATGAAGATGATAGTCTTATACTCAGATGGCCTCTTCCCGTATTTTGTGTTAAACGCTCTACAACAAATCTTTCTTAGTGTCCAACAAGCTTTCTCTGCCCTTAACCTTGTTCTGAACACCTCCAAAACAAAGGTCATGTGGTTTGGTAAGAAGAACGCCCCTCTCCCCACAGGTGTGATTACTACCTCTGAGGGTTTAGAGCTTGAGGTAGTCACCTCATACAAGTACTTGGGAGTGTGGCTAGACCGTACACTGTCCTTCTCTCAGTGCATATGAAAGCTGCAGGCTCAAGTTAAATCTAGACTTTGTTTCCTCTATCGTAATCGCTCCTCTTTCACCCCAGCTAACAAACCTAACCTTGATTCAGATGACCATCCTACCCATGCTAGATTATGGAGACATAATTTATAGATTGGCAGATAAGTGTGCTCTCGAGCGGCTAGATGTTCTTTACCATTCGGTCATCAGATTTGTCACCAATGCTCCTTATAGGACACATCACTGCACTTTATACTGTTCTGTAAACTGGTCATTTCTGTATACCCAGCGCAAGACTCACTGGTTGATGCTTATTTATAAAACCCTCTTAGGCCTCATCCCCCATATCTGAGATATCTATTGCAGCCCTCATCCTCCACATACAACACCCGTTCTGCCAGTCACATTCTGTTAAAGTTCACCAAAGCAGACACATCCCTGGGTCGCTCCTCTTTTCAGTTCTCTGCAGCTAGCGACAGGAACGAGCTGCAACAAACACTCAAACTGGACAGTTTTATCTCTTCATTCAAAGACTCATTCATGGACACTCTTACTTACAGTTGTGGCTGCTTAGCGTGATGTATTGTTGTCTCTACCTTCTTACCCTTTGTGCTGTTGTCTGTTCCCAATAATGTTTGTACCATGTTTATGTGCTGCTACCATGTTGTGTTGCTACCATGTTGTTGCCATGTTGTGTTGCTGCCAAGTTGTTGTCATGTTGTGTTGCTGCCATGCTGTGTTGTCGTCTTAGGTCTCTCTTTATGTAGAGCTGTGTTTCTTGTTATGATGTGTGTTTTGTCCTATATTTTTATGTCATTTATTTTTATTTTTAATCCCAGCCTCCGTCCCCACAGGAGACCTTTTGCCTTTTGGTAGGCCGTCATTGTAAATAAGAATTTATTCTTAACTGCCTAGTTAAATAAAGGTTAAATAAAAAAATGACAAATGAGCTAACTGATTGCATTTACATTTTAAAGGAATTCATAGAATATTAAATAAATATAGAACCTTACATCTAAATTGGATCAAACTTTTTTCTAACAAGGAGATAGAAACCCGAAGAACTGGTAAAAAGCCACGGACCTCAACAACGAATACAAAGTATCAGTTCTCAGGTCATACAAGTGCTTCTTGGAGGATTATTTCTTCATACTAAGTAATTTATTCCCAGTGAATTTGGTGTTTTTTCCCTGTTCAGAGAAATTAGTCATTGAAGTTGTTGTGGTACAGTTGAAGTCGGAAGATAACATACACCTAAGCAAAATATATTTAAACTCAGTTGTTCGCAATTCCTGACATTTAATCCTAGTATAAATTCCCTGTCTTAGGTCAGTTAGGATCACCACTTTATTTTAAGAATGTGAAATGTCAGAATAATAGTAGAGAGAATTATTTATTTCAGCTTTTATTTCTTTCATCACATTCCCAGTGGGTCAGAAGTTTACATACACTCAATTAGTATTTGGTAGCATTGCCTTTAAATTGTTTAACTTGGGTCAAACATTTCGGGTAGCCTTCCACAAGCTTCCCACAATAAGTTGGAGGAATTTTGGCCCATTCCTCCTGACAGAGCTGGTGTAACTGAGTCAGGTTTGTAGGCCTCCTAGAACACGCTTATTCAGTTCTGCCCACCCATTTTCTATAGGGTTGAGGTCAGGGCTTTGTGATGGGCACTCCAATACCTTGACTTTGTTGTCCTTAAGCTATTTTGCCACAACTTTGGAATCATGCTTGGGGGCATTGTCTATTTGGAGGACCCATTTGCGACCAAGCTTTAACTTCCTGGCTGATGTCTTGAGATGTTGCTTCAATATATCCACATAGCTTTCTATCCTCATGATGCCATCTATTTTGTGAAGTGCACCAGTGCCTCCTGCAGCAAAGCACCTCCACAACATGATGCCGCCACCCCCGTGCTTCACGGTTGGGATGGAGTTCTTCGGCTTGCAAACTTCCCCCTTTTTCCTCCAAACATAACAATGGTCATTATGGCCAAACAGTTCTATTTTTGTTTCATCAGACCAGAGGACATTTCTCCAAAAAGCACAATCTTTGTCCCCATGTGCAGTTGCAAACCGTAGTCTGGCTTTTTTATGGTGGTTTTGGGGCAGTGGCTTCTTCCTTGCAGAGAGGCCTTTAAGGTTATGTCGATATAGGACTCGTTTTACTGTGGATATAGATACTTTTGTACCTGTTTCCTCCAGCATCTCCACAAGGTCCTTTGCTGTTGTTCTGGGATTGATTTGCACCTTTCGCACCAAAGTACGTTCATCTCTAGGAGACAGAACGCGTCTCCTTCCTGAGCGGTATGACGGCTGAGTGGTCCCATGGTGTTTATACTTGCCTACCATTGTTTGTACAGATGTTACCTTCAGGCGTTTGGAAAATGCTCCCAAGGATGAACCAGACTTGTGGAGGTCTACAATTTTTTTTTATAAGGTCTTGGCTGATTTCTTTTGATTTTCCCATGTCAAGCAAAGAGGCACTGAGTTTGAAGGTAGGCCTTGAAATACATCCAAAGGTACACCTCCAATTGACTCAAATGATGTCAATTAGCCTATCAGAAGCTTCTAAAGCCATGACATACTTTTCTGTAATTTTCCAAGCAGTTTAAAGGCACAGTCAACTTAGTGTATGTAAACTTCTGACCCACTGGAATTGTGATACAGTGAATTATAAGTGAAATAATCTGCCTGTAAACAATTGTTGGAAAAATTACTTGTGTCATGCACAAAGTAGATGTCCTAACCGACTTGCCAAAACAATAGTTTGTTAATTAACAGGAAATTTGTGGGATTGGTTGAAAAACGAGTTTTCATGACTCCAACCTAAGTGTATGCAAACTTCCGACTTCAACTGTATGTCCTGTCCAACATTTTTATTTGACCATGTTCTGACCACTAGATGGTGCAGTTCCAGTTATTTTTTTAGGCGTGGGGTGTGGGATCCTTCGGTGGCTTTCTACCGTTTCTTTGGATTCCACATCTTGCTCATTGTTAGAAAAAAGTTTAGTCCAAATCAGAGGTTGGGTACTATATTTATTGGATATTATATGAATCCTCTAAATTAAAATGGCCAATTAGGGTGCAATCAAATTAGCTTAATCTCAGAGATCAAATTATATTTCAACAAAATAATGTTGCAGGAATGCTAATCCTATCTGTTTCTAATTACAGAAATGATTTGAGAACAATTTGAGATGGTTGATGTCATGGCTTGCTGAAACGTGTTTGCTAGGACAGTGTTGTTGTGGAGTGTGGTTGAAGTTGGACAGGGTGGTTTAAAACAGGCCTTTACCTCCCAGGAGATGACCAGTTCATGTCTGCGGCCGTTCCCTCCACTGACGTTAGCTGGGGCCACCGAGGGGACTGCAGGACAGAACAATGACACTTGTATTAATTATGCGAGAAATAGTGGTGTAAACGTCTTTATGAGCAAATATGAATATAATAACCATCAAAGAAAAGTAAACTTGGAGTCACGCGATGACATGGTGTGTGGTCCACCCACTACGACACGGGAAACAATGCCGTTTATTAGGCTACACATGAAATAAGATATTGTAACGGCAGATTTCCTCCTCTTCGTCTGAAGGTGTAGCAGGGATCGGACCAAAGCGCAGCGTGGTTAGTGTTCATCATGACTATAATAATGACAAAAAACGTGAACACTACAAAATACGAAAACAACAAATGTGAAAAAAACGAAACAGTCCTATCTGGTGCATAGACACAAAGACAGAAGACAACCACCCACAAAACCCCAACACAAAACAGGCTACCTAAATATGGTTCCCAATCAGAGACAATGACAAACACCTGCCTCTGATTGAGAACCATATCAGGCCAAACAACAAACCCAACATAGAAACACAAAACATAGAATGCCCACTCAACTCACGTCCTGACCAACACTAAAACAAAGAAAACACATCAGAACTATGGTCAGAACGTGACAGATATGATGAACTTCACAGGGTGGTCTCCGTTACAATAAATATCGAGGGTCTTATTCTGCTGACATGTTGATCGATGCTTGGCTGCCGTTTGACACACAAAAAAAACATAAATAACTATATGGAAGGTTAGACAAAAACAATAAAACACATTTTCAAACATTTCCACAAACATGAATGACATCACACTTGCTCTTTTTTTTGTCTGTGTATGTTTTTGTTTGTTGTCGAAAACAAAACAGAGAAAAAACAAAGGAAAAAGGGAGGAACATGGTGGAGATGTGTTGCAGCACAAGTCAGGCCTGTTATTTAAAATCACCTGATACAGATGGCTTCATTATACAATACATCACCAGCAGTATGGGGGCACCCCTTCATACACTATATATACAGGACACCCCTTCATACACTATATATACAGGACACCCCTTCATACACTATATATACAGGACACCCCTTCATACACTATATATACAGGACACCCCTTCATATACTATATATACAGCAGTATGTGGACACCCCTTCATACACTATATATACAGCAGTATGAGGACACCCCTTCATACACTATATATACAGCAGTATGAGGACACCCCTTCATACACTATATATACAGGACACCCCTTCATATACTATATATACAGCAGTATGTGGACACCCCTTCATACACTATATATACAGCAGTATGAGGACACCCCTTCATACACTATATATACAGGACACCCCTTCATACACTATATATACAGCAGTATGAGGACACCCCTTCATACACTATATATACAGGACACCCCTTCATACACTATATATACAGGACACCCCTTCATACACTATATATACAGCAGTATGAGGACACCCCTTCATACACTATATATACAGCAGTATGAGGACACCCCTTCATACACTATATATACAGCAGTATGAGGACACCCCTTCATACACTATATATACAGCAGTATGAGGACACCCCTTCATACACTATATATACAGGACACCCCTTCATACACTATATATACAGCAGTATGAGGACACCCCTTCATACACTATATATACAGGACACCCCTTCATACACTATATATACAGGACACCCCTTCATACACTATATATACAGCAGTATGAGGACACCCCTTCATACACTATATATACAGGACACCCCTTCATACACTATATATACAGCAGTATGTGGACACCCCTTCATACACTATATATACAGGACACCCCTTCATACACTATATATACAGGACACCCCTTCATACACTATATATACAGGACACCCCTTCATACACTATATATACAGCAGTATGGGGACACCCCTTCATACACTATATATACAGGACACCCCTTCATACACTATATATACAGGACACCCCTTCATACACTATATATACAGGACACCCCTTCATACACTATATATACAGCAATATGTGGACACCCCTTCATACACTATATATACAGGACACCCCTTCATACACTATATATACAGCAGTATGAGGACACCCCTTCATACACTATATATACAGGACACCCCTTCATACACTATATATACAGGACACCCCTTCATATACTATATATACAGCAGTATGTGGACACCCCTTCATACACTATATATACAGCAGTATGAGGACACCCCTTCATACACTATGTATACAGGACACCCCTTCATACACTATATATACAGGACACCCCTTCATACACTATATATACAGCAGTATGAGGACACCCCTTCATACACTATATATACAGGACACCCCTTCATACACTATATATACAGCAGTATGTGGACACCCCTTCATACACTATATATACAGGACACCCCTTCATACACTATATATACAGGACACCCCTTCATACACTATATATACAGGACACCCCTTCATACACTATATATACAGGACACCCCTTCATACACTATATATACAGGACACCCCTTCATACACTATATATACAGGACACCCCTTCATACACTATATATACAGCAGTATGAGGGCACCCCTTCATACACTATATATACAGGACACCCCTTCATACACTATATATACAGGACACCCCTTCATACACTATATATACAGGACACCCCTTCATACACTATATATACAGGACACCCCTTCATACACTATATATACAGGACACCCCTTCATACACTATATATACAGGACACCCCTTCATACACTATATATACAGGACACCCCTTCATACACTATATATACAGGACACCCCTTCATACACTATATATACAGCAGTATGAGGGCACCCCTTCATACACTATATATACAGGACACCCCTTCATACACTATATATACAGCAGTATGAGGACACCCCTTCATACACTATATATACAGCAGTATGAGGACACCCCTTCATACACTATATATACAGCAGTATGAGGACACCCCTTCATACACTATATATACAGCAGTATGGGGACACCCCTTCATACACTATATATACAGCAGTATGAGGACACCCCTTCATACACTATATATACAGCAGTATGAGGACACCCCTTCATACACTATATATACAGGACACCCCTTCATACACTATATATACAGCAGTATGAGGACACCCCTTCATACACTATATATACAGCAGTATGGGGACACCCCTTCATACACTATATATACAGCAGTATGGGGACACCCCTTCATACACTATATATACAGCAGTATGAGGACACCCCTTCATACACTATATATACAGGACACCCCTTCATACACTATATATACAGGACACCCCTTCATACACTATATATACAGGACACCCCTTCATACACTATATATACAGGACACCCCTTCATACACTATATATACAGCAGTATGAGGACACCCCTTCATACACTATATATACAGGACACCCCTTCATACACTATATATACAGCAGTATGTGGACACCCCTTCATACACTATATATACAGGACACCCCTTCATACACTATATATACAGGACACCCCTTCATACACTATATATACAGGACACCCCTTCATACACTATATATACAGGACACCCCTTCATACACTATATATACAGGACACCCCTTCATACACTATATATACAGGACACCCCTTCATACACTATATATACAGCAGTATGAGGACACCCCTTCATACACTATATATACAGGACACCCCTTCATACACTATATATACAGCAGTATGAGGACACCCCTTCATACACTATATATACAGGACACCCCTTCATACACTATATATACAGGACACCCCTTCATATACTATATATACAGCAGTATGTGGACACCCCTTCATACACTATATATACAGCAGTATGAGGACACCCCTTCATACACTATATATACAGGACACTCCTTCATACACTATATATACAGGACACCCCTTCATACACTATATATACAGGACACCCCTTCATACACTATATATACAGCAGTATGAGGACACCCCTTCATACACTATATATACAGCAGTATGAGGACACCCCTTCATACACTATATATACAGGACACCCCTTCATACACTATATATACAGCAGTATGTGGACACCCCTTCATTCACTATATATACAGGACACCCCTTCATACACTATATATACAGGACACCCCTTCATACACTATATATACAGCAGTATGAGGACACCCCTTCATACACTATATATACAGCAGTATGAGGACACCCCTTCATACACTATATATACAGGACACCCCTTCATATACTATATATACAGCAGTATGAGGACACCCCTTCATACACTATATATACAGGACACCCCTTCATACACTATATATACAGGACACCCCTTCATACACTATATATACAGCAGTATGTGGACACCCCTTCATACACTATATATACAGGACACCCCTTCATACACTATATATACAGCAGTATGAGGACACCCCTTCATACACTATATATACAGCAGTATGTGGACACCCCTTCATACACTATATATACAGCAGTATGAGGACACCCCTTCATACACTATATATACAGGACACCCCTTCATACACTATATATACAGCAGTGGACACCCCTTCATCCACTATATATACAGCAGTGGACACCCCTTCATACACTATATATACAGCAGTATGTGGACACCCCTTCATACACTATATATACAGCAGTATGAGGACACCCCTTCATACACTATATATACAGCAGTATGAGGACACCCCTTCATACACTATATATACAGCAGTGGACACCCCTTCATACACTATATATACAGCAGTATGTGGACACCCCTTCATACACTATATATACAGCAGTATGAGGACACCCCTTCATACACTATATATACAGCAGTATGAGGACACCCCTTCATACACTATATATACAGGACACCCCTTCATACACTATATATACAGCAGTATGAGGACACCCCTTCATACACTATATATACAGCAGTATGAGGACACCCCTTCAACATACACTATATATACAGCAGTATGAGGACACCCCTTCAACATACACTATATATACAGCAGTATGAGGACACCCCTTCAACATACACTATATATACAGCAGTATGAGGACACCCCTTCATACACTATATATACAGCAGTGGACACCCCTTCATACACTATATATACAGCAGTATGTGGACACCCCTTCATACACTATATATACAGCAGTATGAGGACACCCCTTCATACACTATATATACAGCAGTATGAGGACACCCCTTCATACACTATATATACAGGACACCCCTTCATACACTATATATACAGCAGTATGAGGACACCCCTTCATACACTATATATACAGCAGTATGAGGACACCCCTTCAACATACACTATATATACATATCAGTACGTGATCACCCCTTCAAATTAGTAGATTTGGCTTTTTCAGGCACACCAGTTGCTGACAGGCATATCAAATCAAGCACACAGCCATGTCATCGCCATAGACAAATATTGGCACTGGAATGGCCCGTACAGAAGACCTTAGTGACTTTCAACGGTCCAATCAAGTCAGATAGTCCAATTGACTTTCAACGCCACCTTTCCAACAAGTCAGCTAGTCCAATGGACTTTCAACGCCACCTTTCCAACAAGTCAGCTAGTCAAATTTCGGCCCTGCTAGAGCTGCCCCGGTCAACTGTTATTGTGAAGTGGAAATGTCTTGGAGCAACAACGGCTCAGCCGCGAAGTGGTAGGCCACACAAGTTCACAGAACGGGACCGCCGAGTGCTGAAGCGCGTAGCGTAAAAATCATCTGTCCTTGGTTGCAACTCTCACTACCGAGTTTCAAACTGCCTCTGGAAGCAACGTCAGCACAATAACTGTTTCTCGGGAGCTTCATGAAATGGTTTCCACGGCCGAGCAGCCGCACACAAGCCTAAGATCACCATGTGCAATGCCAAGCGTCGGCTGGAGTGGTGTAACTCTCGCCGCCATTGACCTCTGGAGTGATGAATCATGCTTCATCGTCTGTGACAGATGGGTTTCATGCATAGTGACAACTGTAAAGTTTGGTGGAGGAGGAATAATGGCCTGGGGCTGTTTTTCATGGTTCGGGCCCCTTAGTTCAAGTGAAGGGAAATCTTAACGCAACAGCCTAAAATTAAATGTATTTATAAAGCCCTTTTTACATCAGCCGATCTCACAAAGTGCTATACAGAAACCCAGCCTAAAACCCCAAACAGCAAACAATGCAATGACATTCTAGACAATTCTTTGCTTCCAACTTTTGTGGCAACAGTTCAGGGAAGGACCTTTTCTGTGTCAGCATGACAATGCCCCCGTGCACAAAGCGAGGTCCATACAGACATGGTTTGTCGAGAACAGTGTAGAAGAACTTGATTGGTCTGCACAGAGCACTGAACTCAACCCCATCGAACACCTTTGGGATGAATTGGAAGGCCGACTGCGAGCCAGGCCTAATCGCCCAACATCAGTGCCCGACCTCACAAATGCTCTTGTGGCTGAATCAAAGCAAGTCCCCTCAGCAATGTTCCAACATCTAAGTGGAAATTCTTCCCAGAAGAGTGGTGGCTATTATAGCAACAAATGTGGCACCAACTCCACATTAATGCCCATGATTTTGGAATGAGATGTTTGATGATCAGGTGTCCACATACTTTTGGTCATGTAGTGTATATTCTACATTGTTGACAGTATGTATGTAGCCTTCTTTAAGGGGATCATTAAGATACCGTTGAGAGTAAGAAGGTCGTTTTAGTGGGAGTTACCTTCTTTGCTAAGTAGGAAACACACACACACAGACCGAGGAGTTACCTGCTTCTTTAGTGCGAACCCCCCTGGATGGGGCACTAGGGTCTCCTGTTCCGATAGCGTTACTGGCCACCACCCTGAACTCATAGTCCACCCAGGGGTTGAGCTCCACAGCCATGGCTGACTCCATGTCCCCTGTCACTGGCTCTGGGTCTGGAGAGGACGGAGGGAGGGAGAGATATAGATACACAGATTTGATATAGATATACAGAATAGATATACAGATACAGTTGAAGTCGGAAGTTTACAAACACCTTAGCCAAATACATTTAAACTCAGTTCTTCACAAATCCTGATATTAAATCCTAGTAAAAATGCCCTGTCTTAGGTCAGTATTAGGTCAGTCTTAGGTCAGTCTTAGGTCAGTCTTAGGTCAGTCTTAGGTCAGTCTTAGGTCAGTCTTAGGTCGGTCTTAGGTCAGTCTTAGGTCTACCATTTTTGGCTGATTTCTTTTGGTCTTGGCTGATTTCTTTTGATTTCCCCATGATGTCAAGGAAAGAGGTACTGAGTTTGAAGGTAGGCTTTGAAATACATCCACAGGTACAACTCCAATTGACTCAAATGATGTCAATTAGCCTATCAGAAGCTTCTAAAGCCATGACATAGTTTTCTGGAATTTTTCAAAGCTGTTTAACTTAGTGTATGTAAACTTCTGACCCACTGGAATTTTGATACAGTGAATTACAGGTGAAATAATCTGTCTGTAAACAATTGTTTGAAAAATGTCTTGTGTCATGCACAAGGTAGATGTCCTAACCGACTCGACAAAACTATAGTTTGTTAACAAAACATTTGTAGAGTGGTGGAAAAACTAGTTTTAATGACTCCAAACTAAGTGTATGTAAACTTCCGACTTCAACTGTACATATCTAGAGGGAGAGATGAGAGAGAGAGACACAGAGAGACAGAGAGACAGAGACGGAGAGAAAGAAAGACAGAGAGAAAGAGAGAAAGAGGGAGAGACGGAGAGACGGAGAGACGGAGCCAGAGAGAGACAGAGAGACAGAGATAGAGAGAGAGAGCAAGAGAGAGAGATAGAGAGACAGAGAGAGAGAGAGAGACAGCAACACAGTTAGACCAAATCATGAGAAAACATAAAGATAGTTACTTGACACATTGGAATGAAGTAAAAGAAAAACAGAGCAAACTAGAATGTTATTTGCCCCTAAACAGAGAGTACACAGTGGCAGAATACCTGATCACTGTGACTGACCCACAATTAAGGAAAGCTTTGACTATGTACAGACTAAGTGAGCTTAGCCTTGCTATTGAGAAAGGCCGCCGTAGGCAGACCTGGCTCTCAAGACAATATTGGCTATGTGCACACTGCCCACAAAATGACGTGGAAACTGAGCTACACTTCCTAACCTCCTGCCAAATGTTTGACCATATTACAGAGACATATTTCCCTCAGATTATACAGATCTACAACGAATTTGAAAACAAACCCAATCTACTGGGTGAAATACCACAGTGTGGCATCACAGCAGCAATATTTGTGTCCTGTTGCCACAAGAAAAGGGCAACCAGTGAAGAACAAACACGAGTCTGTAATACCAACATGTTTTAAGCAGACCACCATAGTGCCTGTGCCCATGAACACTAAGGTAACCTGCCTAAATGACTACCGACTCGTAGCACTCACGTCTGTAGCCATGAAGTGATTTGAAAGGCTGGTCATGGCTCACATCAACACCATCATCCCAGAAACCCTAGACCCACTCCAATTTGCATACTGCCCAAACAGATCCACAGATGATGCAATCTCTGTTGCACTCCAGACTTCCCTTTCTCACCTGAACAAAAGGAACACCTATGTGAGAATGCTATTCATTGACTACAGATCAGCGTTCAAAGCTCATCACTAAGCTAAGGACCCTGGGACTAAACACCTCCCTCTGCAACTGGATCCTGGACTTCCTGACGGGCCACCCCCAGGTGGTAAGGGTAGCTAACAACACATCCACCATGCTGATTCTCAACACAGGGTCCCCTCAGGGGTGCTCAGTTCCCTCCTGTACTCCCTGTTCCCTCATGACTGCATGGCCAGGCACGACTCCAACACCATCATTCAATTTGCCGATGACACAACAGTGGTAGGCCTGATCACCGACAACGATGAGACAGCCTATAGGGAGGAGGTCAGAGACCTGGCAGTGTGGTGCAAGGACAACAACCTCTCCCTCAACGTGATCAAGACAAAGTAGATGATTGTGGACAACAGGAAAAGGACGACAGAGCACGCCCCCATTCTCATGGACGGGGCTGTAGTGGTGCAGTTTGAGAGCTTTAAGTTCCTTGGTCTCCACATCACCTATGAACTAACATGGTCCAAACACACTAAGTCGTGAAGAGGGCACGACAAAACCTATTCCCCCTCAGGAGACCGAAAAGATTTGCCATTTGTCCTCAGATCCTCAAAAGGTTCCACAGCTGCATCATAGAGAGCATCCTGACTGGTTGCATCACTGCCTGGTATGGCAACTGCTCGGCCTCCGACCACCAGGCACTACAGAAGGTAGTGCGAACGGCCCAGTACATCACTGGGGCCAAGCTTCCTAACATCCAGGACCTCTATACCAGGCAGTGTCAGAGGAAAGCCCTAAAAATGGTCAAAGACTCCAGCCACCCTAGTCATAGACTGTTCTCTCTGCTACCGCATGGCAAGTGGTACTGGAGCACCAAGTCTAGGTCCAAAAGGCTTCTAAACAGCTTCGACCCCCAAGCCATAAGACTCCTGAACATCTAGTCAAATGTCTACCCAGACTATTTGCAGTGCCCCCCCCCCCCTCTTTACACCACTGCTACTCTCTGTTGTCATCTATGTCACTTTAAAAACTCTACCTACATGTACATACAACTCTATTCCACATCAAGTAACTGACACAAGCAGTAAAATGTGATTTGTTCCAGTCTTTGGCAGCAAAGAAGTGGAAGGAAAGGCGGCCAAAGGAAGTGTTGGCTTTGGGGATGACCAGTGAAATATACCTGCTGGAGCGCGTGCTACAGGTGGGCATTGCTATGGTGACCAGTGAGCTGAGATAAGGCGGGGCTTTACCTAGCATAGAAATATAGATGACCTGGAGCCAGTGGGTTTGGTGACGAATATGTAGTGAGGGCTAGCCAACGAGAGCATACAGGTCGCAGTGGTGGGTGGTATATGGGGCTTTGGTGACAAAAAGGATGGCACTGTGATATACTACATCCAGTTTGTTGAGTAGAGTGTTGGAGGCTATTTTGTAAATGACATCGCCAAAGTCAAGGAACGGTAGGATAGTCAGTTTTACAAGGGTATGTTTGGCAGCATGAGTGAAGGAGGCTTTGTTGCGAAATAGGAAACTGATTCTAGATTTAATTTTGGATTGGAGATGTTTAATATGAGTCTGGAAGGAGAGTTTACAGTCTAACCAGACACCTAGGTATTTGTAGTTGTCCACATATTCTAAGTCAGAACAGTTCAGAGTAGTGATGCTGGACAGGCGGGATGGTGCGGACAGCAATCGGTTGAAGAGCATGCAATTAGTTTTACTAGCATTTAAAAGCAGTTGGAGGCAACGGAAGGAGTGTTGTAATGGCATTGAAGCTCGTTTGGAGATTTGTTAGCACAGTGTTCAAAGAAGAGCCAGATGTATAAAGAATGGTGTCATCTGCGTAGAGGTGGATCAGAGAATCACCAGCAGCAAGAGTGACATCATTGATATATACAGAGAAAAGAGTCAGCCCGAGAACTGAACCCTGTGGCACCCCCATAGAGACTACGAGAGTTCCGGACAACAGGACCTCCGATTTGACACACTGAACTCTATCTGACAAGTAGTTGGTGAACCAGGCGAGGCAGTCATTTGAGGAGCCAAGGCTATTGAGTCTGCCGATGAGAATGCGATGATTGACAAGAGTCGAAAGCCTTGGCCAGGTCGATGAAGACGGCTGCACAGTACTGTCTTTTATCGATGGCGGTTAAGATATCGCTTAGGACCTTGAGCGTGGCTGAGGTGCACCCATGACCAGCTCGGAAACCAGATTGCATAGTGGAGAAGGTACGATGGGATGCTGTTTGTTAACTTGGCTTTCGGAAGTTTTTAGAAAGGGCAGGATGGATTTAGGTCTATAACAGTTTGGGTAACATACATAACAGTGTCACCCCCTTTGAAGACGTGGATGACTGCGGCAGCTTTCCAATCTTTGTGGATATCAGACGATACGAAAGAGAAGTTGAATGGGCTAGTAATAGGGGATGAAACAATTTTGGCAGATCATTTTGTAAAAAGAGGGTCCAGATTGTCTAGCCCGGCTGATTTGAAGGGATCCAGGTTTTGCAGCTCTTTCAGAACATCAGCTCTCTGGATTTGGGTGAAGGAGAAGCGGGGGTGGCTTGGGCAAGTTTCTGCAGGGGGTGCAGAGCTGTTGGTAGGGTTTGGGGTAGCCAGGTGGAAAGCTTGGCAAGACGTAGAAAAATGCTTATTGAAATGATCGATTATCGTAGATTTATCGGTGATGACAGTGTTTCCTAGCCTCAGAGCAGTGGGCAGCTGGGAGGAGGTGCTCTTATTCTCCATGGACTTTACAGTGTCCCAAAACTTTTTGGAATTAGTGCTACAGGATGAAAATTTCTGTTTGAAAAAGCTAGCCTTAGCTTTCCTAACTGACTGAGTATAATGGTTCCTGACTTCCCTGAAAAGTGGCATAATGCGGGGGCTATTCGATGCTAATGCAGTACGCGACAGGATGTTTTTGTGCTGGTCAAGGGCAGTCAAGTCTGGGATGAACCAAGGGCTAAATCTGTTCTTAATTCTACATTTTTTGAATGGGGCATGCTTATTTAAGATGGTGAGGAAAACACTTTTAATGAGAAACCAGGCATCCTCTACTCATGGGATGAGGTCAATATCCTTCCAGGATACACGGGCCAGGTCGATTAGAAAGGCCTGCTCGCAGAAGTGCTTGAGGGAGCGTTTGACAGTGATGAGTGGTGGTCGTTTGATCGCGGATCCAATAAGCACGCAGTCAATGAGACAATGATCGCTGGCTGGGTTATATGGCACGCCTGGCTGGGTTATATGATCGACTGGCTGGGTTATATGGCACGCCTGGCTGGGTTATATGGCACGCCTGGCTGGGTTATATGATCGCCTGGCTGGGTTATATGGCACGCCTGGCCCAGTTATATGGCACACCTGGCTGGGATATATGGAATAGGGTGCTATCTGGAATGCAGCCTATGTACACTTACCTTTAACAGTTAATGTCCCACCAGCCTGTCTATCTCTAATGCCTCTACCACTCCCCATATGTCCCACCAGTCTGTCTATCTCTTCTGCCTCTACCACTCCCCATATGTCCCACCAGGATGTCTATCTCTAATGCCTCTACCACTCCCCATATGTCCCACCAGTCTGTCTATCTCTTCTGCCTCTACCACTCCCCATATGTCCCACCAGCCTGTCTATCTCTTCTGCCTCTACCACTCCCCATATGTCCCACCAGCCTGTCTATCTCTAATGCCTCTACCACTCCCCATATGTCCCACCAGTCTGTCTATCTCTAATGCCTCTACCACTCCCCATATGTCCCACCAGTCTGTCTATCTCTAATGCCTCTACCACTCCCCATATGTCCCACCAGCCTGTCTTCTGCCTCTACCACTCCCCATATGTCCCACCAGTCTGTCTATCTCTAATGCCTCTACCACTCCCCATATGTCCCACCAGTCTGTCTATCTCTAATGCCTCTACCACTCCCCATATGTCCCACCAGTCTGTCTATCTCTAATGCCTCTACCACTCCCCATATGTCCCACCAGCCTGTCTCTCTTCTACCCCTACCACTCCCCATATGTCCCACCAGCCTGTCTATCTCTAATGCCTCTACCACTCCCCCATATGTCCCACCAGCCTGTCTATCTCTTCTGCCTCTACCACTCCCCATATGTCCCACCAGCCTGTCTATGCCTTCTGTCTCTACCACTCCCCATATGTCCCACCAGCCTGTCTATCTCTAATGCCTCTACCACTCCCCATATGTCCCACCAGTCTCTCTTCTGCCTCTACCACTCCCCATATGTCCCACCAGCCTGTCTTCTGCCTCTACCACTCCCCATATGTCCCACCAGCCTATCTATCTCTTCTGCCTCTACCACTCCCCATATGTCCTACCAGTCTGTCTATCTCTAATGCCTCTACCACTCCCCATATGTCCCACCAGGATGTCTATCTCTTCTGCCTCTACCACTCCCCATATGTCCCACCAGTCTGTCTATCTCTAATGCCTCTACCACTCCCCATATGTCCCACCAGCCTGTCTTCTGCCTCTACCACTCCCCATATGTCCCACCAGTCTGTCTATCTCTAATGCCTCTACCACTCCCCATATGTCCCACCAGCCTGTCTATCTCTAATGCCTCTACCACTCCCCATATGTCCCACCAGTCTGTCTATCTCTTCTGCCTCTACCACTCCCCATATGTCCCACCAGTCTGTCTATCTCTAATGCCTCTACCACTCCCCATATGTCCCACCAGTCTCTCTATCTCTAATGCCTCTACCACTCCCCATATGTCCCACCAGTCTGTCTTCTGTCTCTACCACTCCCCATATGTCCCACCAGTCTGTCTATCTCTTCTGCCTCTACCACTCCCCATATGTCCCACCAGGATGTCTATCTCTTCTAACTCTACCACTCCCCATATGTCCCACCAGTCTGTCTATCTCTTCTAACTCTACCACTCCCCATATGTCCCACCAGTCTGTCTATCTCTTCTAACTCTACCACTCCCCATATGTCCCACCAGTCTGTCTATCTCTAATGCCTCTACCACTCCCCATATGTCCCACCAGTCTGTCTTCTGTCTCTACCACTCCCCATATGTCCCACCAGTCTGTCTATCTCTTCTGCCTCTACCACTCCCCATATGTCCCACCAGTCTGTCTATCTCTTCTGCCTCTACCACTCCCCATATGTCCCACCAGTCTGTCTATCTCTAATGCCTCTACCACTCCCCATATGTCCCACCAGTCTGTCTTCTGTCTCTACCACTCCCCATATGTCCCACCAGCCTGTCTTCTGTCTCTACCACTCCCCATATGTCCCACCAGTCTGTCTATCTCTTCTGCCTCTACCACTCCCCATATGTCCCACCAGCCTGTCTATCTCTTCTGCCTCTACCACTCCCCATATGTCCCACCAGCCTGTCTATCTCTAATGCCTCTACCACTCCCCATATGTCCCACCAGTCTGTCTATCTCTTCTGTCTCTACCACTCCCCATATGTCCCACCAGCCTGTCTATCTCTAATGCCTCTACCACTCCCCATATGTCCCACCAGCCTGTCTATCTCTTCTAACTCTACCACTCCCAATATGTCCCACCAGCCTGTCTATCTCTTCTGTCTCTACCACTCCCCATATGTCCCACCAGCCTGTCTATCTCTTCTGTCTCTACCACTCCCCATATGTCCCACCAGGATGTCTATCTCTTCTGTCTCTACCACTCCCCATATGTCCCACCAGCCTGTCTATCTCTTCTGCCTCTACCACTCCCCATATGTCCCACCAGGATGTCTATCTCTTCTAACTCTACCACTCCCCATATGTCCCACCAGGATGTCTATCTCTTCTAACTCTACCACTCCCCATATGTCCCACCAGCCTGTCTTCTGCCTCTACCACTCCCCATATGTCCCACCAGCCTGTCTATCTCTTCTGCCTCTACCACTCCCCATATGTCCCACCAGCCTGTCTATCTCTTCTAACTCTACCACTCCCCATATGTCCCACCAGCCTGTCTATCTCTTCTAACTCTACCACTCCCCATATGTCCCACCAGCCTCTCTTCTGTCTCTACCACTCCCCATATGTCCCACCAGCCTGTCTATCTCTAATGCCTCTACCACTCCCCATATGTCCCACCAGTCTGTCTATCTCTTCTGCCTCTACCACTCCCCATATGTCCCACCAGCCTGTCTATCTCTTCTAACTCTACCACTCCCCATATGTCCCACCAGCCTGTCTATCTCTTCTGCCTCTACCACTCCCCATATGTCCCACCAGTCTGTCTATCTCTTCTGTCTCTACCACTCCCCATATGTCCCACCAGTCTGTCTATGCCTTCTGCCTCTACCACTCCCCATATGTCCCACCAGCCTGTCTATCTCTAATGCCTCTACCACTCCCCATATGTCCCACCAGTCTGTCTATCTCTTCTGCCTCTACCACTCCCCATATGTCCCACCAGCCTGTCTATCTCTTCTGCCTCTACCACTCCCCATATGTCCCACCAGCCTGTCTTCTGCCTCTACCACTCCCCATATGTCCTACCAGTCTGTCTATCTCTAATGCCTCTACCACTCCCCATATGTCCCACCAGCCTGTCTATCTCTAATGCCTCTACCACTCCCCATATGTCCCACCAGTCTGTCTTCTGCCTCTACCACTCCCCATATGTCCCACCAGCCTGTCTATCTCTTCTGCCTCTACCACTCCCCATATGTCCCACCAGCCTGTCTATCTCTTCTGTCTCTACCACTCCCCATATGTCCCACCAGCCTGTCTATCTCTTCTGCCTCTACCACTCCCCATATGTCCCACCAGCCTGTCTATCTCTTCTGTCTCTACCACTCCCCATATGTCCCACCAGCCTGTCTATCTCTTCTGTCTCTACCACTCCCCATATGTCCCACCAGTCTGTCTATCTCTTCTGCCTCTACCACTCCCCATATGTCCCACCAGTCTGTCTATCTCTTCTGTCTCTACCACTCCCCATATGTCCCACCAGTCTGTCTATCTCTTCTGCCTCTACCACTCCCCATATGTCCCACCAGCCTGTCTATCTCTTCTGTCTCTACCACTCCCCATATGTCCCACCAGTCTGTCTATCTCTTCTGCCTCTACCACTCCCCATATGTCCCACCAGTCTGTCTATCTCTAATGCCTCTACCACTCCCCATATGTCCCACCAGCCTATCTCTAATGCCTCTACCACTCCCCATATGTCCCACCAGCCTGTCTATCTCTTCTGTCTCTACCACTCCCCATATGTCCCACCAGTCTGTCTATCTCTTCTGTCTCTACCACTCCCCACATGTCCCACCAGTCTGTCTATCTCTTCTGTCTCTACCACTCCCCACATGTCCCACCAGTCTGTCTATCTCTAATGCCTCTACCACTCCCCATATGTCCCACCAGTCTGTCTATCTCTAATGCCTCTACCACTCCCCATATGTCCCACCAGTCTGTCTATCTCTTCTGCCTCTACCACTCCCCATATGTCCCACCAGCCTGTCTTCTGCCTCTACCACTCCCCATATGTCCCACCAGCCTGTCTTCTGCCTCTACCACTCCCCATATGTCCCACCAGCCTGTCTTCTGCCTATACCACTCCCCATATGTCCCACCAGCCTGTCTATCTCTTCTGCCTCTACCACTCCCAATATGTCCCACCAGTCTGTCTATCTCTTCTAACTCTACCACTCCCCATATGTCCCACCAGCCTGTCTTCTGCCTCTACCACTCCCAATATGTCCCACCAGTCTGTCTATCTCTTCTGCCTCTACCACTCCCCATATGTCCCACCAGCCTGTCTTCTGCCTCTACCACTCCCCATATGTCCCACCAGCCTGTCTATCTCTAATGCCTCTACCACTCCCCATATGTCCCACCAGCCTGTCTATCTCTAATGCCTCTACCACTCCCCATATGTCCCACCAGCCTGTCTATCTCTTCTGCCTCTACCACTCCCCATATGTCCCACCAGTCTGTCTATCTCTAATGCCTCTACCACTCCCCATATGTCCTACCAGTCTGTCTATCTCTAATGCCTCTACCACTCCCCATATGTCCTACCAGTCTGTCTATCTCTTCTGCCTCTACCACTCCCCATATGTCCCACCAGCCTGTCTTCTGCCTCTACCACTCCCCATATGTCCCACCAGCCTGTCTTCTGCCTCTACCACTCCCCATATGTCCCACCAGCCTGTCTATCTCTTCTGCCTCTACCACTCCCCATATGTCCCACCAGCCTGTCTATCTCTAATGCCTCTACCACTCCCCATATGTCCCACCAGCCTGTCTATCTCTAATGCCTCTACCACTCCCCATATGTCCCACCAGCCTGTCTATCTCTTCTGCCTCTACCACTCCCCATATGTCCCACCAGTCTGTCTATCTCTTCTGCCTCTACCACTCCCCATATGTCCCACCAGTCTGTCTATCTCTTCTGCCTCTACCACTCCCAATATGTCCCACCAGCCTGTCTATCTCTAATGCCTCTACCACTCCCCATATGTCCCCACCAGTCTGTCTATCTCTAATGCCTCTACCACTCCCCATATGTCCCCACCAGTCTGTCTATCTCTTCTGCCTCTACCACTCCCCATATGTCCCACCAGCCTGTCTATCTCTAATGCCTCTACCACTCCCCATATGTCCCACCAGCCTGTCTATCTCTTCTGCCTCTACCACTCCCCATATGTCCCACCAGCCTGTCTATGCCTTCTGTCTCTACCACTCCCCATATGTCCCACCAGCCTGTCTATCTCTTCTGCCTCTACCACTCCCCATATGTCCCACCAGTCTGTCTATCTCTTCTGTCTCTACCACTCCACATATGTCCCACCAGTCTGTCTATCTCTAATGCCTCTACCACTCCCCATATGTCCCACCAGCCTGTCTATCTCTTCTGCCTCTACCACTCCCCATATGTCCCACCAGCCTGTCTCTCTTCTACCCCTACCACTCCCCATATGTCCCACCAGCCTGTCTATCTCTTCTGCCTCTACCACTCCCCATATGTCCCACCAGCCTGTCTATCTCTAATGCCTCTACCACTCCCCATATGTCCCACCAGCCTGTCTCTCTTCTACCCCTACCACTCCCCATATGTCCCACCAGCCTGTCTATGCCTTCTGCCTCTACCACTCCCCATATGTACCACCAGTCTGTCTATCTCTTCTGCCTCTACCACTCCCCATATGTCCCACCAGCCTGTCTTCTGCCTCTACCACTCCCCATATGTCCCACCAGCCTGTCTATCTCTAATGCCTCTACCACTCCCCATATGTCCCACCAGCCTGTCTATCTCTTCTAACTCTACCACTCCCCATATGTCCCACCAGTCTGTCTATGTCTTCTGCCTCTACCACTCCCCATATGTCCCACCAGCCTGTCTATGTCTTCTGCCTCTACCACTCCCCATATGTCCCACCAGTCTGTCTATCTCTTCTGCCTCTACCACTCCCCATATGTCCCACCAGTCTGTCTATGTCTTCTGCCTCTACCACTCCCCATATGTCCCACCAGCCTGTCTATCTCTTCTGCCTCTACCACTCCCCATATGTCCCACCAGTCTGTCTATCTCTTCTGTCTCTACCACTCCCCATATGTCCCACCAGCCTGTCTATCTCTAATGCCTCTACCACTCCCCATATTTCCCACCAGCCTGTCTATCTCTAATGCCTCTACCACTCCCCATATGTCCCACCAGTCTGTCTATCTCTAATGCCTCTACCACTCCCCATATGTCCCACCAGCCTGTCTTCTGCCTCTACCACTCCCCATATGTCCCACCAGGATGTCTATCTCTAATGCCTCTACCACTCCCCATATGTCCCACCAGCCTGTCTTCTGCCTCTACCACTCCCCATATGTCCCACCAGGATGTCTATCTCTAATGCCTCTACCACTCCCCATATGTCCCACCAGCCTGTCTTCTGCCTCTACCACTCCCCATATGTCCCACCAGGATGTCTATCTCTAATGCCTCTACCACTCCCCATATGTCCCACCAGCCTGTCTTCTGCCTCTACCACTCCCCATATGTCCCACCAGGATGTCTATCTCTAATGCCTCTACCACTCCCCCATATGTCCCACCAGCCTGTCTATCTCTAATGCCTCTACCACTCCCCATATGTCCCACCAGCCTGTCTATCTCTAATGCCTCTACCACTCCCCATATGTCCTACCAGTCTGTCTATCTCTAATGCCTCTACCACTCCCCATATGTCCCACCAGCCTGTCTATGCCTTCTGCCTCTACCACTCCCCATATGTCCCACCAGCCTGTCTATCTCTAATGCCTCTACCACTCCCCATATGTCCCACCAGTCTGTCTATCTCTAATGCCTCTACCACTCCCCATATGTCCCACCAGCCTGTCTATCTCTAATGCCTCTACCACTCCCCATATGTCCCACCAGCCTGTCTATCTCTAATGCCTCTACCACTCCCCATATGTCCCACCAGCCTGTCTTCTGCCTCTACCACTCCCCATATGTCCCACCAGCCTGTCTTCTGCCTCTACCACTCCCCATATGTCCCACCAGGATGTCTATGCCTTCTGCCTCTACCACTCCCCATATGTTCAGATCACTGGAGTGACAGATATTCCAAATCTAGCTTGGGGATAACTGTCTGGGTTGGCCCCTTCTGAGTAGCCAGCCATGAATCCAGGCGGTCAATGTTGGACCAATTATCCATAACATAGTCAATGAACAGTTGGCTAAAACAGTATATCGTCGTTGTCTGATGACAATCCATTATCTCCTTAACAGATACTTTACAGGAAATAGAAAACACTGCCAGATTTTCCCATTGACGAACATAAACTCAGCAGAAAAAGAAACGTCCTCTCACTGTCATCTGCCTTTATTTTCAGCCATCTTAACATGTGTAAATATTTTGTATGAACATAACAAGATTCAACAACTGAGACATAAACTGAACAAGTTCCACAGACATGTGACTAACAGAAATGGAATAATGTGGCCCTGACAAAGGGGGGGCTAAAATCAATAGTAACAGTCAGTATCTGGTGTGGCCACCAGCTGCATTAAGTACTGCAGTGCATCTCCTCTTCATGGACGGCACCAGATTTGCCAGTTCTTGCTGTGAGATGTTACCCCACTCTTCCACCAAGGCACCTGCAAGTTCCCGGACATTTCTGGGGGGAATGGCACTCGCCCTCACCCTTCGATCCAACAGGTCCCAGATTTGCTCAATGGGATTGAGATTCGGGCTCTTCGCTGGCCATGGCAGAACGCTGACATTCCTGTCTTGCAGGAAATCACTCACAGCACGAGCAGTATGGCTGGTGGCATTGTCATGCTGGAGAGTCATGTCAGGATGAGCCTGCAGGAAGGGTACCACATGAGGGTGAGGATGTCTTCCCTGTAACGCACAGCGTTGAGATTGCCTGCAATGACAACAAACTCAGTACGATGATGCTGTGACACACCGCCCCAGACCATGACGGACCCTCCACCTCCAAATCGATCCCACTCCAGAGTACAGGCCTCAGTGTAACGCTCATTACACACCACCCTTACAACAGAGGACCTGCCTTACAACAGAGGACCTGCCTTACAACAGAGGACCTGCCTTACAACAGAGGACCTGCCTTACAACAGGCCTACAAGCCCTCAGTCCAGCCTCTCTCAGGCTATTGCGGACAGTCTGAGCACTGATGGAGGGATTGTGCGTTCCTGGTGTAACTCGGCAGTTATTGTTGCCATCCTGTACCTGTCCCGCAGGTGTGATGTTCAGATGTACCGATCCTGTGCAGGTGTTGTTACACGTGGTCTGCCACTGCGAGGGCGATCACCTGTCCGTCCTGTCTCCCTGTAGCGCTGTCTTAGTCATATCACAGTACGGACATTGCAATTTATTGCCCTGGCCACATCTGCAGTCCTCATGCCTCCTTGCAGCATGCCCAAGGCACGTTCATGCAGATGAGCAGGGACCCTGGGCATCTTTCTTTTGGTGTTTTTCAGAGTCAGTAGAAAGGCCTCTTTAGTGTCCTAAGTTTTCATAACTGTGACCTTAATTGCCTACCGTCTGTAAGCCGTTAGTCTTAACGACCGTTCCACAGGTGCATGTTCATTAATTGTTTATGCTTCATTGAAGCATGGGGAACAGTGTTTAAACCCTTTACAATGAAGATCTGTGAAGTTATTTGGATTTTTACGAATTATCTTTGAAAGACAGGGTCCTGAAAAAGGGACGTTTCGTTCTTTGCTGAGTTTACAATTACATCTTGGTACATTTAATGTAACCTCTAACATGAAATGTACTACCAGCCTATCTACTTCCTCCCATTCCCCATGTCTTCAGATCACTGGCCAGAACTACTGTCTCTCTGTTGTTATTAAGTCTCCCATTCCCCATGTCTTCAGATCACTGCCCAGAACTACTGTCTCTCTGTTGTTATTAAGTCTCCCATTCCCCATGTCTTCACTGCCCAGAACTACTGTCTCTCTGTTGTTATTAAGTCTCCCATTCCCCATGTCTTCAGATCACTGGCCAGAACTACTGTCTCTCTGTTGTTATTAAATCTCCCATTCCCCATGTCTTCAGATCACTGGCCAGAACTACTGTCTCTCTGTTGTTATTAAGTCTCCCATTCCCCATGTCTTCACTGCCCAGAACTACTGTCTCTCTGTTGTTATTAAATCTCCCATTCCCCATGTCTTCAGATCACAGCCCAGAACTACTGTCTCTCTGTTGTTATTAAATCTCCCATTGCCCATGTCTTCAGATCACTGGCCAGATCTACTGTCTCTCTGTTGTTATTAAATCTCCCATTCCCCATGTCTTCAGTTCACTGTGTTGAACTACTGTCTCTCTGTTGTTATTAAATCTCCCATTCCCCATGTCTTCAGATCACTGTGTTGAACTACTGTCTCTCTGTTGTTATTAAATCTCCCATTCCCCATGTCTTCAGATCACTGGCCAGAACTACTGTCTCTCTGTTGTTATTAACTCTCCCATTCCCCATGTCTTCAGATCACAGCCCAGAACTACTGTCTCTCTGTTCTAATTAAGTCTCCCATTCCCCATGTCTTCACTGCCCAGATCTACTGTCTCTCTGTTGTTATTAAGTCTCCCATTCCCCATGTCTTCAGATCACAGCCCAGAACTACTGTCTCTCTGTTGTTATTAAGTCTCCCATTCCCCATGTCTTCACTGCCCAGAACTACTGTCTCTCTGTTGTTATTAAATCTCCCATTCCCCATGTCTTCAGATCACAGCCCAGAACTACTGTCTCTCTGTTCTTATTAAATCTCCCATTCCCCATGTCTTCACTGCCCAGAACTACTGTCTCTCTGTTGTTATTAAGTCTCCCATTCCCCATGTCTTCACTGCCCAGAACTACTGTCTCTCTGTTGTTATTAAATCTCCCATTCCCCATGTCTTCAGATCACTGGCCAGAACTACTGTCTCTCTGTTGTTATTAAGTCTCCCATTCCCCATGTCTTCAGATCACAGCCCAGAACTACTGTCTCTCTGTTCTTATTAAATCTCCCATTCCCCATGTCTTCAGATCACTGGCCAGATCTACTGTCTCTCTGTTCTTATTAAATCTCCCATTCCCCATGTCTTCAGATCACAGCCCAGATCTACTGTCTCTCTGTTGTTATTAAATCTCCCATTCCCCATGTCTTCAGATCACAGCCCAGAACTACTGTCTCTCTGATGTTATTAAGTCTCCCATTCCCCATGTCTTCAGATCACTGCCCAGAACTACTGTCTGTCTGTTCTTATCATTAACACCAGGGCACGCTGACTGCTCTTCAAACAGATGCTGTTAACTCTGTTTGAAGGAAGAAGTACTGTGTGTCCCAAATGGCATCCTATTCCCTATATAGTACACTGCTTTAGACCAGAGCCCTATGGGTCCCTATTCCCTATATAGTACACTACTTTAGACCAGAACCCTAAGGGCTTGGTCAAACGTTGTGCAGTATATAGGGAATAGTGTTCCATGTGTAATTCAATCATATAGCCATCTTAAAGCCTTCTGTCCCTGCGTCCCTGCTACCTTAACAAGTTCACCACTTTCCACATGCATCACTGGGACTAATTGTCTTTCCTTCTATTCCATGTTGTATAACACTCTCATGCCAAACGGCACCCTATAGGGCTCTGGTAAAAGTAATACACTATGTAGGGAATAGGGTGCCATAGGGCTCTGGTCTAAAGTAGTGCACTATATAGGGAATAGGGTGCCATATGGCTCTGGTCTAAAGTAGTGTACTATATAGGGAATAGGGTGCCATAGGGCTCTGGTCTAAAGTAGTGCACTATATAGGGAATAGTGTGTCATTTGGGCGACAGCCGTTGTGAATCATTCTACATCTATGGACATTCATTATGGAGCTCTAAACTTTTCTATTCATCCCATCCTCTGTACGCACACAGCAGCAGCGGTACAGATTACACCTACTGAGTCGGCAGTCTTCCTCTGACATTAACAGATCATTATAGATAGGTATTACTGTCAAGATACGGGAAAATGAAGCCATTTAAATGGTAACAGCTCAGTAAAAATCCTGTGGTTTTCTCACTGCCACCTCAGGAATTAGCTTTGACCTTAAAAGATACAGGTTCATTTTCTGGTAACCTTTTGACATAATTCTGAGTGTAATTTAAACCACTGACATTTCATTTTGAGCTGAACATACTTTTTTGTTAAGTTCTGTCGAACAACAGCCAAGTTTTAAACAGAACATAAGAGTTAGAAGGAATACATAACAGTTCAACTAGATTCAGGGTGGCCCTGACTCGAGAAACTCAACTGAAGGACGAGAGGTGTTGAGTAAAAGCTCTTTGTCATCTAACAGATGCCTACACATTCAGCAGTTAAGTCTCCAGTCAGGGCCACGCTGAATCTACAGTTGGAGGCAATACATCCTCTATGTAACTCAACATCTCTGGCCTCCATCTTGGTTTCCCCACGGTGATACATCCTCTATGTAACTCAACGTCTCTGGCCTCCATCTTGGTTTCCCCACGGTGATACATCCTCTATGTAACTCAACATCTCTGGCCTCCATCTTGGTTTCCTCAAGGTGATACATCCTCTATGTAACTCAACGTCTCTGGCCTCCATCTTGGTTTCCCCACGGTGATACATCCTCTATGTAACTCAACATCTCTGGCATAAAACAAACAGGACAGCATCCATACCTGTTCTGAGGGTCTGCCAGCCCAGGGAGAAGGGGCTCCGGGCCTGGAGATTGTAGCTGCTGATGGGGCTGTGGTTGTCCACCCCTCCACTCCACGACAGGGTGGCTGTATTGTCCATGATCTCCTCTACTATCACCACACCAGGGGGTCCCGGGGGGCCTAGAGGGGTCATAGAGAGAGAGACAGAGAGACAGAGAGAGACAGAGAGACAGAGAGAGAGAGAGACAGAGAGAGAGACAGAGACAGAGACAGAGACAGAGACAGAGAGACAGAGACAGAGAGACAGAGAGAGAAGCAGAGACAGAGACAGAGAGAGAGACAGAGAGAGAGACAGAGAGAGAGACAGAGAGCGAGACAGAGAGCGAGACAGAGAGCGAGACAGAGAGCGAGACAGAGAGCGAGACAGAGAGAGAGACAGAGACAGAGACAGAGAGAGCGAGAGCGAGAGACAGAGAGACAGAGAGAGAGACAGAGACAGCGAGACAGAGAGAGGTCAAGTAGTGTACTTAGGGAGTAAGTTGCTAATTCAGACACACATATTCAATTCCAAAATGAGAAGAGCTGGAACAATGATGCGCAGCTTCACTCACACAATTGTATTTTTTTATATTTTTGTCATTTAGCAGACACTCTCATCCAGAGCAATTTACAGGAGCAAACAGGGTGTTACGTGTCTTGCTCAAGGGCACTTCAACATATTTTTCACCTAGTCAGGCTTGGGGATTTGAACCAGCAATCCTTTGGATTACTGGACCAACCCACGATCCACCCACAGACAGAGTGAAGGAGAGAACAGGAGGACCCGTGAGAACAGCTGGTGCTGTCCAAGGAAAACCAAAGGTTGAGTGTTCCAGGGACCATTAAAAGGGTTTAAAAGGTACATTTGCATTCCGAGGAGGGATATTAATATGCATCCTGTGTCGCCATGGGAACCAGCCGGTGTGATTCTGAAGTCTATTGAGAGGAGAGCCGTGTGTGTCGTGGTGGGTTTAATAAGTAGATTGAATGGTGGAGAATACATCACGGAGGATTCAGATTCCGGGTTTAGAGTAGCTCAGGCAGGACAGCCCATCTCATCAACGCCATCCCACTTCATCCCTCCTCCTCTATCCGTCCTCATCATCCCTCCTCCTCCATCCCTCCTCCTCTATCCGTCCTCATCATCCCTCCTCCTCCATCCCTCCTCCTCCATCCCTCCTCCTCCATCCCTCCTCCTCTATCCGTCCTCATCATCCCTCCTCCTCCATCCCTCCTCCTCTATCCGTCCTCATCATCCCTCCTCCTCCATCCCTCCTCCTCTATCCGTCCTCATCATCCCTCCTCCTCCATCCCTCCTCCTCCATCCCTCCTCCTCTATCTGTCCTCATCATCCCTCCTCTATCCGTCCTCCTCATCCCTCCTCCTCCATCCCTCCTCCTCCATCCCTCCTCCTCTATCCGTCCTCCTCATCCCTCCTCCTCTATCCCCCTCTATCCGTCCCTCCTCCTCTATCCCTCCTCCTCTATCCGTCCTCATCCTCCCTCATCCGTCCTCATCATCCCTCCTCCTCTATCCGTCCTCATCATCCCTCCTCCTCTATCCGTCCTCATCATCCCTCCTCCTCTATCCGTCCTCATCATCCCTCCTCCTCCATCCCTCCTCCTCCATCCCTCCTCCTCTATCCGTCCTCATCATCCCTCCTCCTCCATCCCTCCTCCTCCATCCCTCCTCCTCTATCCGTCCTCATCATCCCTCCTCCATCCCTCCTCCTCCATCCCTCCTCCTCCATCCCTCCTCCTCTATCCCTCCTCCTCTATCCCTCCTCCTCCATCCCTCCTCCTCCATCCCTCCTCCTCCATCCGTCCTCATCATCCCTCCTCCTCCATCCCTCCTCCTCTATCCGCCCTCATCATCCCTCCTCCTCTATCCGTCCCCCTCCATCCCTCCTCCTCTATCCCTCCTCCTCCATCCCTCCTCCTCATCCCTCCTCATCATCCCTCCTCATCATCCCTCCTCCTCTATCCCTCCTCCTCTATCCCTCCTCCTCTATCCCTCCTCATCATCCCTCCTCCTCCATCCCTCCTCCTCATCCCTCCTCATCATCCCTCCTCCTCTATCCGTCCTCATCATCCCTCCTCCTCCATCCCTCCTCCTCTATCCGTCCTCATCATCCCTCCTCCTCTATCCGTCCTCATCATCCCTCCTCCTCCATCCCTCCTCCTCATCCCTCCTCATCATCCCTCCTCCTCCATCCCTCCTCATCCTACAATATGAAAGGGGATTTTCAGCGTTATGCCAATCACCTGTCTAGAGCTCTAAGCCGACAGCCCTCCATGTGTGATGTAGCAGGGGGGGGGGGGGTGGGGGCAACCAGTGATCTGTATCCCAGCCCTCCATGTGTGATGTAGCAGGGGGGGTGGGGGCAACCAGTGATCTGTATCCCAGCCCTCCATGTGTGATGTAGCAGGGGGGGGGGGGGGGGGGGGGGGCAACCAGTGATCTGTATCCCAGTCCTCCATGTGTGATGTAGCAGGGGGGGGGGGGGGGCAACCAGTGATCTGTATCCCAGCCCTCCATGTGTGATGTAGCAGGGGGGGGGGGGGGCAACCAGTGATCTGTATCCCAGCCCTCCATGTGTGATGTAGCAGGGGGGGGGGGGGGGGTCAACCAGTGATCTGTATCCCAGTCCTCCATGTGTGATGTAGCAGGGGGGGGGGGGGGCAACCAGTGATCTGTATCCCAGCCCTCCATGTGTGATGTAGCAGGGGGGGTGGGGGCAACCAGTGATCTGTATCCCAGCCCTCCATGTGTGATGTAGCAGGGGGGGGGGGGGGGCAACCAGTGATCTGTATCCCAGCCCTCCATGTGTGATGTAGCAGGGGGGGGGGGGGGGGGCAACCAGTGATCTGTATCCCAGTCCTCCATGTGTGATGTAGCAGGGGGGGGGGGGGGGGGCAACCAGTGATCTGTATGCCAGTCCTCCATGTGTGATGTAGCAGGGGGGGGGGGGGGGGGGGGCAACCAGTGATCTGTATCCCAGTCCTCCATGTGTGATGTAGCAGGGGGGGGGGTCTGTATCCCAGTCCTCCATGTGTGATGTAGCAGGGGGGGGGGGTCTGTATCCCAGTCCTCCATGTGTGATGTAGCAGGGGGGGGGGTCTGTATCCCAGTCCTCCATGTGTGTGATGTAGCAGGGGGGGGGGGTCTGTATCCCAGTCCTCCATGTGTGATGTAGCAGGGGGGGGGGTCTGTATCCCAGTCCTCCATGTGTGATGTAGCAGGGGGGAACCAGTGAAGGGTTGAGTGATAGTATCAGGAGGAGGGTTGAGGCTTTGTTAAAAAGTAACACACTAAATAGGGAATAGGGTGCTCTAGGAT
The DNA here is from genome assembly GCF_029448725.1 of Salvelinus fontinalis. Classification (NCBI taxonomy): domain Eukaryota; kingdom Metazoa; phylum Chordata; class Actinopteri; order Salmoniformes; family Salmonidae; genus Salvelinus; species Salvelinus fontinalis. The sequence continues at coordinate 632,552 of NW_026600215.1, forward strand.
CAGTCCATTTCCCACCTTAAACTTTAGAACATGAAACATCATGTCTTGCCCGTTCACCCTCTGAACGACACACAGACACAATCCATGTCCCGGTTTGTCTCAAGGCTTAAACATCCTTCTTTAACCCGTGTCCTCCTCTTCATCTACACTGATTGAAATGGATTTAACAAGTGACATCAATAAGGGATTATAGCTTTTACCTGGATTCACCTGGTCAGTCTGTATCATGGAAAGCAGTCCTAATGTTTTGTTCACTCCGTGTATAGTGAATAGGGTGTGATTTAGGAGGCAGACTAATCTCATCATAGATCTGTAGTTGAGGCCAGAGATAACGAGCTCACCTCTAACGAGGACTTCAGCCTCAGCAAACACCGTGTCGGCGCTGGTCTGAGCCCGGCAGCCGTATTTCCCAGCATGCTTCAGCAGGATGCTTCTGATCATCAGGTCCACCGTGGAGGACTGCTGCGTGACGAGGCAGAGAGTACACAACAAGTTAGTGTGTGATTACAGTATCTGTGTGACGAGGCAGAGAGTCAACAACAACAAGTTAGAATGTGTGTTTCTGTGTGTGTGTGTGTTTCTGTGTGTGTGTGTTTCTGTGTGGGTGTGTGTTTCTGTGTGGGTGTGTGTTTCTGTGTGGGTGTGTGTTTCTGTGTGGGTGTGTGTTTCTGTGTGGGTGTGTGTTTCTGTGTGTGTGTGTGTTTCTGTGTGTGTGTGTGTGTGTGTTTCTGTGTGTGTGTGTGTGTGTGTGTGTTTCTGTGTGGGTGTGTGTTTCTGTGTGGGTGTGTGTTTCTGTGTGTGTGTGTGTGTGTTTCTGTGTGTTTGTGTGTTTCTGTGTGGGTGTGTGTTTCTGTGTGGGTGTGTGTTTCCGTGTGGGTGTGTGTTTCTGTGTGGGTGTGTGTTTCTGTGTGGGTGTGTGTTTCTGTGTGGGTGTGTGTTTCTGTGTGTGTTTCTGTGTGGGTGTGTGTTTCTGTGTGGGTGTGTGTGTTTCTGTGTCTGTGTGTGCTAACTAATTAAAAATGTAAGTCCGACCTCTCTGTACTTGACACCTGAGAAATTCTTGTAACAATCTGTACTGGTCTCATACAGGCTTAAATAGATTCTCGTCTTCTCCCTCTCTCCCTCCCTCTCTCCCTCAAACATCTTCTCCCCCTCTCTCTTGAAATGAGAAACGCCTAAGGCAAGACCGGGGAATCATTCAAGGTCTACAGACATCTACTTAGCATGGAACCTGATTAAAATGACATGCCATGAAGCAGACAGAGGAGTGTGTCTACAGGGTGTTGTCACTGCTAGCGCCTCTCGCCTCTCGCTTCTCGCCTCTCGCCTCTCCCCTCTCCCTCTCTACTCTCCAGGGTCGCCGTACTACACTGGCTGACCCTGTAAAACAACACATTACACTGCACCTATCATACTACTATGACTGATCCTGTAAAACAGCACCTATCATACTACTATGACTGACCCTGTAAAACAACACCTATCATACTACTATGACTGACCCTGTAAAACAACACCTATCATACTACTATGACTGACCCTGTAAAACAACACCTATCATACTACTATGGCTGACCCTGTAAAACAACACCTATCATACTACTATGACCCTGTAAAACAACACCTATCATACTACTATGATTGACCCTGTAAAACAACACCTATCATACTACTATGACTGACCCTGTAAAACAACACCTATCATACTACTATGACTGACCCTGTACAACAACACCTATCATACTACTATGACTGACCCTGTTAAACAACACCTATCATACTACTATGACTGACCCTGTAAAACAACACCTATCATACTACTATGATTGACCCTGTAAAACAACACATTATACTGTACCTATTTGCTATATTTGTCTACCTAGCTGAGAGTGTAGAGTATTGTAACTGAAAATGTCTCTTTAGAGTTATACCTGGTGGTTGACCAGGGACAGGCCTGTCTCTCCAGATACCTGGTAGTTGGCCAGGGACAGGGCCTGTCTCTCCAGATACCAGGTAGTTGACCAGGGACACTGTCTCTCCAGATACCTGGTAGTTGGCCAGGGACAGGGACAGGTCTGTCTCTCCAGATACCTGGTAGTTGGCCAGGGACAGGGCCTGTCTCTCCAGATACCTGGTAGTTGACCAGGGACAGGGCCTGTCTCTCTCCAGATACCTGGTAGTTGACCAGGGACACTGTCTCTCCAGATACCTGGTAGTTGACCAGGGACAGGGCCTGTCTCTCCAGATACCTGGTAGTTGGCCAGGGACACTGTCTCTCCAGATACCTGGTAGTTGACCAGGGACACTGTCTCTCCAGATACCTGGTAGTTGACCAGGGACAGGGCCTGTCTCTCCAGATACCTGGTAGTTGACCAGGGACACTGTCTCTCCAGATACCTGGTAGTTGGCCAGGGACAGGGCCTGTCTCTCCAGATACCTGGTAGTTGACCAGGGACAGGGCCTGTCTCTCCAGATACCAGGTAGTTGGCCAGGAACAGGGCCTGTCTCTCCAGATACCAGGTAGTTGGACAGGGCCTGTCTCTCCAGATACCTGGTAGTTGGCCAGGGACAGGGCCTGTCTCTCCAGATACCTGGTAGTTGACCAGGGACAGGGCCTGTCTCTCCAGATACCTGGTAGTTGGCCAGGGACAGGGCCTGTCTCTCCAGATACCAGGTAGTTGACCAGGGACAGGGCCTATCTCTCCAGATACCTGGTAGTTGACCAGGGACAGGGACAGGGCCTGTCTCTCCAGATAACTGGTAGTTGACCAGGGACAGGGCCTGTCTCTCCAGATACCAGGTAGTTGGCCAGGAACAGGGCCTGTCTCACCAGATACCTGGTAGTTGACCAGGGACAGGGCCTGTCTCTCCAGATACCTGGTAGTTGGCCAGGGACAGGGCCTGTCTCTCCAGATACCAGGTAGTTGACCAGGGACAGGGCCTATCTCTCCAGATACCTGGTAGTTGACCAGGGACAGGGACAGGGCCTGTCTCTCCAGATAACTGGTAGTTGACCAGGGACAGGGCCTGTCTCTCCAGATACCAGGTAGTTGGCCAGGGACAGGGCCTGTCTCTCCAGATAACTGGTAGTTGACCAGGGACAGGGCCTGTCTCTCCAGATACCAGGTAGTTGACCAGGGACAGGGCCTGTCTCTCCAGATACCTGGTAGTTGACCAGGGACAGGGCCTGTCTCTCCAGATACCTGGTAGTTGGCCAGGGACAGGGCCTGTCTCTCCAGATACCTGGTAGTTGACCAGGGACAGGGCCTGTCTCTCCAGATACCTGGTAGTTGACCAGGGACAGGGCCTGTCTCTCCAGATACCTGTTAGTTGGACAGGGACAGGGCCTGTCTCTCCAGATACCTGGTAGTTGACCAGGGACAGGGCCTGTCTCTCCAGATACCTGGTAGTTGACCAGGGACAGGGCCTGTCTCTCCAGATACCTGGTAGTTGGCCAGGGACACTGTCTCTCCAGATACCTGGTAGTTGGCCAGGGACAGGGCCTGTCTCTCCAGATACCAGGTAGTTGACCAGGGACAGGGCCTGTCTCTCCAGATACCTGGTAGTTGGCCAGGGACAGGGCCTGTCTCTCCAGATACCTGGTAGTTGACCAGGGACAGGGCCTGTCTCTCCATATACCTCATAGTTGACCAGGGACAGGGACAGGGCTGTCTCTCCAGATACCTGGTAGTTGGCCAGGGACAGGGCCTGTCTCTCCATATACCTGGTAGTTGACCAGGGACAGGGCCTGTCTCTCCAGATACCTGGTAGTTGACCAGGGACAGGGCCTGTCTCTCCAGATACCAGGTAGTTGACCAGGGACAGGGCCTGTCTCTCCAGATACCAGGTAGTTGGCCAGGGACAGGGCCTGTCTCTCCAGATACCAGGTAGTTGGCCAGGGACAGTGCCTGTCTCTCCAGATACCAGGTAGTTGGCCAGGGACACTGTCTCTCCAGATACCTGGTAGTTGGCCAGGGACAGGGCCTGTCTCACCAGATACCTGGTACTTGGCCAGGGACAGGGCCTGTCTCTCCAGATACCTGGTAGTTGGCCATGGACAGGGCCTGTCTCTCCAGATACCTGGTAGTTGACCAGGGACAGGGCCTGTCTCTCCAGATACCTGGTAGTTGGCCAGGGACAGGGTCTGTCTCTCCAGATACCTGGTAGTTGACCAGGGACAGGGCCTGTCTCTCCAGATACCTGGTAGTTGGCCAGGGACAGGGCCTGTCTCTCCAGATACCTGGTAGATGACCAGGGACAGGGCCTGTCTCTCCAGATACCTGGTAGTTGACCAGGGACAGGGCCTGTCTCTCTCCAGATACCTGGTAGTTGACCAGGGACACTGTCTCTCCAGATACCTGGTAGTTGACCAGGGACAGGGCCTGTCTCTCCAGATACCTGGTAGTTGGCCAGGGACAGGGCCTGTCTCTCCAGATACCTGGTAGTTGACCAGGGACACTGTCTCTCCAGATACCAGGTAGTTGGCCAGGGACAGGGCCTGTCTCTCCAGATACCTGGTAGTTGACCAGGGACAGGGCCTGTCTCTCCAGATACCTGGTAGTTGACCAGGGACAGGGCCTGTCTCTCCATATACCTGGTAGTTGACCAGGGACAGGGCCTGTCTCTCTCCAGATACCTGGTAGTTGGCCAGGGACACTGTCTCTCCAGATACCTGGTAGTTGGCCAGGGACAGGGCCTGTCTCTCCAGATACCTGGTAGTTGACCAGGGACACTGTCTCTCCAGATACCTGGTAGTTGACCAGGGACAGGCCCTGTCTCTCCAGATACCTGGTAGTTGGCCAGGGACAGGGCCTGTCTCTCCAGATACCTGGTAGTTGACCAGGGACAGGGCCTGTCTCTCCAGATACCTGGTAGTTGGCCAGGGACAGGGCCTGTCTCTCCAGATACCTGGTAGTTGACCAGGGACACTGTCTCTCCAGATACCTGGTAGTTGACCAGGGACAGGGCCTGTCTCTCCAGATACCTGGTAGTTGGACAGGGACAGGGCCTGTCTCTCCAGATACCTGGTAGTTGACCAGGGACACTGTCTCTCCAGATACCTGGTAGTTGACCAGGGACAGGCCCTGTCTCTCCAGATACCTGGTAGTTGGCCAGGGACAGGGCCTGTCTCTCCAGATACCTGGTAGTTGACCAGGGACAGGGCCTGTCTCTCCAGATACCAGGTAGTTGACCAGGGACAGGGCCTGTCTCTCCAGATACCTGGTAGTTGGCCAGGGACAGGGCCTGTCTCTCCAGATACCAGGTAGTTGGCCAGGAACAGGGCCTGTCTCACCAGATACCTGGTAGTTGACCAGGGACAGGGCCTGTCTCTCCAGATACCTGGTAGTTGGCCAGGGACAGGGCCTGTCTCTCCAGATACCAGGTAGTTGACCAGGGACAGGGCCTATCTCTCCAGATACCTGGTAGTTGACCAGGGACAGGGACAGGGCCTGTCTCTCCAGATACCTGGTAGTTGGCCATGGACAGGGCCTGTCTCTCCAGATACCTGGTAGTTGACCAGGGACAGGGCCTGTCTCTCCAGATACCTGGTAGTTGGCCAGGGACAGGGCCTGTCTCTCCAGATACCTGGTAGTTGACCAGGGACAGGGCCTGTCTCTCCAGATACCTGGTAGTTGACCAGGGACAGGGCCTGTCTCTCTCCAGATACCTGGTAGTTGACCAGGGACACTGTCTCTCCAGATACCTGGTAGTTGACCAGGGACAGGGCCTGTCTCTCCAGATACCTGGTAGTTGGCCAGGGACAGGGCCTGTCTCTCCAGATACCTGGTAGTTGACCAGGGACACTGTCTCTCCAGATACCAGGTAGTTGGCCAGGGACAGGGCCTGTCTCTCCAGATACCTGGTAGTTGACCAGGGACAGGGCCTGTCTCTCCAGATACCTGGTAGTTGACCAGGGACAGGGCCTGTCTCTCCATATACCTGGTAGTTGACCAGGGACAGGGCCTGTCTCTCTCCAGATACCTGGTAGTTGGCCAGGGACACTGTCTCTCCAGATACCTGGTAGTTGGACAGGGACAGGGCCTGTCTCTCCAGATACCTGGTAGTTGACCAGGGACACTGTCTCTCCAGATACCTGGTAGTTGACCAGGGACAGGCCCTGTCTCTCCAGATACCTGGTAGTTGGCCAGGGACAGGGCCTGTCTCTCCAGATACCTGGTAGTTGACCAGGGACAGGGCCTGTCTCTCCAGATACCAGGTAGTTGACCAGGGACAGGGCCTGTCTCTCCAGATACCTGGTAGTTGGCCAGGGACAGGGCCTGTCTCTCCAGATACCTGGTAGTTGACCAGGGACACTGTCTCTCCAGATACCTGGTAGTTGACCAGGGACAGGCCCTGTCTCTCCAGATACCTGGTAGTTGGCCAGGGACAGGGCCTGTCTCTCCAGATACCTGGTAGTTGACCAGGGACAGGGCCTGTCTCTCCAGATACCTGGTAGTTGGCCAGGGACAGGGCCTGTCCCTCCAGATACCTGGTAGTTGACCAGGGACACTGTCTCTCCAGATACCTGGTAGTTGACCAGGGACAGGGCCTGTCTCTCCAGATACCTGGTAGTTGGACAGGGACAGGGCCTGTCTCTCCAGATACCTGGTAGTTGACCAGGGACACTGTCTCTCCAGATACCTGGTAGTTGACCAGGGACAGGCCCTGTCTCTCCAGATACCTGGTAGTTGGCCAGGGACAGGGCCTGTCTCTCCAGATACCTGGTAGTTGACCAGGGACAGGGCCTGTCTCTCCAGATACCAGGTAGTTGACCAGGGACAGGGCCTGTCTCTCCAGATACCTGGTAGTTGGCCAGGGACAGGGCCTGTCTCTCCAGATACCTGGTAGTTGACCAGGGACACTGTCTCTCCAGATACCTGGTAGTTGACCAGGGACAGGGCCTGTCTCTCCAGATACCTGGTAGTTGACCAGGGACAGGGCCTGTCTCTCCAGATACCTCGTAGTTGACCAGGGACAGGGTCAACTGAGAAAGGGAATTGCAGTATTTTTTCTCCAACTGCACATTTCAAACAATGGTTGCATCTGATACTGAATCATGTTCCCTATACATTGCATTGCTGTTTTGGCCATCAAAATGTCGAGCCTTATGTACCGAATGAGGTGAATAGGCAATCAGGTGCCATTCAGACGCAACCGTTGAGCGCCAGTGATGTGACCATAGATTAGAGGACTGATACTGTTCTGTTCTCCACGGAAACATCACGGTCGTGTGTCACTGTCATGTAGAAGCAGCAGAGAAGAAGCAACTGACATCAGACTCACAGTGAGAACATGATAGACTGCGTCTTACATTTAGCATTTGTAGCTAGTTAGGTAAACGTGTCAGAAATGTAAATGCCAACTGTGCAAATGTTTTCCAATTAACAGACAGGGAAAATGGGATATTTTTCCAATTAAGCCCCTTTTTCTACTTACCCAGAGCCAGATGCTGGTATAAAGGACTTCCCTTGCTTAGCGACTACAGATCCCTCTTGATTCAGCTCACACGAGCCTTGAACCCAGGGCCTCTGCCTTGCTAGCAGACATTACCGTCCTCCTGAAGCCACTTAGCAGTCGTCACCACCGAAAAGTCAACCGTTTGTTGGAGCAAAGTCGTGACACAGCAGGATGAGGAGGTGCGTTTCGCACATGTCCCAATCCGGTCGTTGTGCTTAATGCTCGTTAACAATGGGATCCCTAAACTACCTTAACGTACTTCAAACTGAAAGACATAACATGGTATCCATGAGGTCATCTGACTTCGGGTGAGCAGGAAAAAGGACTTGATTGCCAAAATCTTGCAGTATCCCTTTAAGTGAATACTGGTATCGATTCATTGAATATACTGATACACTGGTATATCAGGTCCTGTCAAGCAGCCCATCTCTTCTACACACATGCATATGCTCTTCAGCTTCCATTCACTTCTCTCCATCTACATTACCCTGTCTAACCAAGGGGTTAATGCATTACCCTGTCAGAGTCTAACCAAGGGGTTAATGAATTACCCTGTCAGAGTCTAACCAATGGGTTAATGCATTACCCTGTCAGAGTCTAACCAAGGGGTTAATGCATTACCCTGTCAGAGTCTAACCAATGGGTTAATGCATTACCCTGTCAGAGTCTAACCAATGGGTTAATGCATTACCCTGTCAGAGTCTAACCAATGGGTTAATGCATTACCCTGTCAGAGTCTAACCAAGGGGTTAATGCATTACCCTGTCAGAGTCTAACCAATGGGTTAATGCATTACCCTGTCAGAGTCTAACCAATGGGTTAATGCATTACCCTGTCAGAGTCTAACCGAGGGGTTAATGCATTACCCTGTCAGAGTCTAACCAAGGGGTTAATGAATTACCCTGTCAGAGTCTAACCAATGGGTTAATGCATTGGACAGTAGTTGGGTAACCCCTTGGTTAGACTCTGACAGGGTAATGCATTAACCCTTTGCTTAGACTCTGACAGG